>NC_092284.1:11073279-11223282 GCF_036320965.1 Panulirus ornatus
TTAAGTACTTGTACTGGGAGGGTTATAAGTGTACTACAGGGTTAAGTACTTGTACTGGGAGGGTTATAAGTGTACTACAGGGTTAAGTACTTGTACTGGGAGGGTTATAAGTGTACTACAGGGTTAAGTACTTGTACTGGGAGGGTTATAAGTGTACTACAGGGTTAAGTACTTGTACTGGGAGGGTTATAAGTGTACTACAGGGTTAAGTACTTGTACTGGGAGGGTTATAAGTGTACTACAGGGTTAAGTACTTGTACTGGGAGGGTTATAAGTGTACTACAGGGTTAAGTACTTGTACTGGGAGGGTTATAAGTGTACTACAGGGTTAAGTACTTGTACTGGGAGGGTTATAAGTGTACTACAGGGTTAAGTACTTGTACTGGGAGGGTTATAAGTGTACTACAGGGTTAAGTACTTGTACTGGGAGGGTTATAAGTGTACTACAGGGTTAAGTACTTGTACTGGGAGGGTTATAAGTGTACTACAGGGTTAAGTACATGTACTGGGAGGGTTATAAGTGTACTACAGGGTTAAGTACTTGTACTGGGAGGGTTATAAGTGTACTACAGGGTTAAGTACTTGTACTGGGAGGGTTATAAGTGTACTACAGGGTTAAGTACATGTACTGGGAGGGTTATCAATGTACTACAGGGTTAAGTACATGTACTAGGAAGGCTCTCAGTGTTTACTCCCCAACATTCCTGTCTCGGGTCGAGTTGCCAATGAAAGCTGCAGTCGTCAATTGGAGCGAGGTATTATCGTACGAGAGAGATAATTATCGTACACGCCAGGCTGCGGCGGGCGACTGACTCATGTTACCGTACGCCACGGACGGCCATCGTACACACACACACACGGGGGTCAGCCCACTTAGACACAAACGCTCGGGTTTATCTTACTAAAGTAGACGCATCGCCTTAATTTATGGGAGTTTAAATAGACTACGGGTGTCTATCAATCCCGTAAAGTATATTGATGGTTTTCCAATGCCCTTTTTCGATATCTTAGATGCAGCAATTCGTAAATTTTGTCTGAAATGGCGAACTATTTTTTGAGATGGTGTGGGTGAAGGGCAAATATGAGATAGGTTGAGGGCCAAGCACAGAGCGGACATTGGGTACATTATAGCGATATGGTCGTTGGGTGACATGTGGGCCTAATATATATATATATATATATATATATATATATATATATATATATATATATATATATATATATATATATATATGAATAAAGGCAGACAGTATGAAATATGTGCATTTGTGTATATACGTATGTGTCTGTGTGTGTATATATATGTTGTGTATATATACGTTGAGATGTATAGGTATATATATATATATATATATATATATATATATATATATATATATATATATATATATATATATATTGCGTGTTTGGATGTGTATGTATATACATGTGTATGTGGGTGGGTTGGGCCATTCTTTCGTCTATTTCCTTGCGCTACGTCGCTAACGCGGGAGACAGCTACAAAGCAAAATAATATATATATATATATATATATATATATATATATATATATATATATATGCACCTGGGCATGAGAAGAAAGATCATGAGAGGCAAGTGTTTTGGGAGCAGCTGAATGAGTGTGTTAGTGGTTTTGATGCACGAGACCGGGTTATAGTGATGGGTGATTTGAATGCAAAGGTGAGTAATGTGGCAGTTGAGGGAATAATTGGTATACATGGGGTGTTCAGTGTTGTAAATGGAAATGGTGAAGAGCTTGTAGATGTATGTGCTGAAAAAGGACTGGTGATTGGGAATACCTGGTTTAAAAAGCGAGATATACATAAGTATACGTATGTAAGTAGGAGAGATGGCCAGAGAGCGTTATTGGATTACGTGTTAATTGACAGGCGCGCGAAAGAGAGACTTTTGGATGTTAATGTGCTGAGAGGTGCAACTGGAGGGATGTCTGATCATTATCTTGTGGAGGCTAAGGTGAAGATTTGTATGGGTTTTCAGAAAAGAAGAGTGAATGTTGGGGTGAAGAGGGTGGTGAGAGTAAGTGAGTTTGGGAAGGAGACTTGTGTGAGGAAGTACCAGGAGAGAATGAGTACAGAATGGAAAAAGGTGAGAAAAATGGAAGTAAGGGGAGTGGGGGAAGAATGGGATGTATTTAGGGAATCAGTGATGGATTGCGCAAAAGATGCTTGTGGCATGAGAAGAGTGGGAGGTGGGTTGATTAGAAAGGGTAGTGAGTGGTGGGATGAAGAAGTAAGATTATTAGTGAAAGAGAAGAGAGAGGCATTTGGACGATTTTTGCAGGGAAAAAATGCAACTGAGTGGGAGATGTATAAAAGAAAGAGACAGGAGGTCAAGAGAAAGGTGCAAGAGGTGAAAAAGAGGGAAAATGAGAGTTGGGGTGAGAGACTATCATTAAATTTTAGGGAGAATAAAAAGATGTTTCGGGAGGAGGTAAATAAAGTGTGTAAGACAAGGGAGCAAATGGGAACTTCAGTGAAGGGCGCAAATGGGGAGGTGATAACAAGTAGTGGTGATGTGAGAAGGAGATGGAGTGAGTATTTTGAAGGTTTGTTGAACGTGTTTGATGGCAGAGTGGCAGATATAGGGTGTTTTGGTCTAGGTGGTGTGCAAAGTGAGAGGGTTAGGGAAAATGATTTGGTAAACAGAGAAGAGGTAGTAAAAGCTTTGCGGAAGATGAAAGCCGGCAAGGCAGCAGGTTTGGATGGTATTGCAGTGGAATTTATTAAAAAAGGGGGTGACTGTATTGTTGACTGGTTGGTAAGGTTATTTAATGTATGTATGACTCATGGTGAGGTGCCTGAGGATTGGCGGAATGCGTGCATAGTGCCATTGTACAAAGACAAAGGGGATAAGAGTGAGTGCTCAAATTACAAAGGTATAAGTTTGTTGAGTATTCCTGGTAAATTATATGGGAGGGTATTGATTGAGAGGGTGAAGGCATGTACAGAGCATCAGATTGGGGAAGAGCAGTGTGGTTTCAGAAGTGGTAGAGGATGTGTGGATCAGGTGTTTGCTTTGAAGAATGTATGTGAGAAATACTTAGAAAAGCAAATGGATTTGTATGTAGCATTTATGGATCTGGAGAAGGCATATGATAGAGTTGATAGAGATGCTCTGTGGAAGGTATTAAGAATATATGGTGTGGGAGGCAAGTTGTTAGAAGCAGTGAAAAGTTTTTATCGAGGATGTAAGGCATGTGTACGTGTAGGAAGAGAGGAAAGTGATTGGTTCTCAGTGAATGTAGGTTTGCGGCAGGGGTGTGTGATGTCTCCATGGTTGTTTAATTTGTTTATGGATGGGGTTGTTAGGGAGGTGAATGCAAGAGTTTTGGAAAGAGGGGCAAGTATGAAGTCTGTTGTGGATGAGAGAGCTTGGGAAGTGAGTCAGTTGTTGTTCGCTGATGATACAGCGCTGGTGGCTGATTCATGTGAGAAACTGCAGAAGCTGGTGACTGAGTTTCGTAAAGTGTGTGAAAGAAGAAAGTTAAGAGTAAATGTGAATAAGAGCAAGGTTATTAGGTACAGTAGGGTTGAGGGTCAAGTCAATTGGGAGGTAAGTTTGAATGGAGAAAAACTGGAGGAAGTAAAGTGTTTTAGATATCTGGGAGTGGATCTGGCAGCGGATGGAACCATGGAAGCGGAAGTGAATCATAGGGTGGGGGAGGGGGCGAAAATCCTGGGAGCCTTGAAGAATGTGTGGAAGTCGAGAACATTATCTCGGAAAGCAAAAATGGGTATGTTTGAAGGAATAGTGGTTCCAACAATGTTGTATGGTTGCGAGGCGTGGGCTATGGATAGAGCTTGTGCGCAGGAGGGTGGATGTGCTGGAAATGAGATGTTTGAGGACAATGTGTGGTGTGAGGTGGTTTGATCGAGTAAGTAATGTAAGGGTAAGAGAGATGTGTGGAAATAAAAAGAGCGTGGTTGAGAGAGCAGAAGAGGGTGTTTTGAAATGGTTTGGGCACATGGAGAGAATGAGTGAGGGAAGATTGACCAAGAGGATATATGTGTCGGAGGTGGAGGGAACGGGGAGAAGTGGGGGACCAAATTGAAGGTGGAAAGATGGAGTGAAAAAGATTCTGAGTGATCGGGGCCTGAACATGCAGGAGGGTGAAAGGAGGGCAAGGAATAGAGTGAATTGGATCGATGTGGTATACCGGGGTTGACGTGCTGTCAGTGGAGTGAATCAGGGCATGTGAAGCGTCTGGGGTAAACCATGGAAAGTTGTGTGGGGCCTGGATGTGGAAAGGGAGCTGTGGTTTCGGGCATTATTGCATGACAGCTAGAGACTGTGAACGAATGGGGCCTTTGTTGTCTTTTCCTAGTGCTACCTCGCACACATGAGGGGGGAGGGGGATGGTATTCCATGTGTGGCGAGGTGGCGATGGGAATGAATAAAGGCAGACAGTGTGAATTGTGTACATGGGTATATATGTATGCGTCTGTGTGTGTATATATATGTGTACATTGTGATGTATAGGTATGTATATTTGCGTGTGTGGACGTGTATGTATATATACTGTGTATGGGGGTGGGTTGGGCCATTTCTTTCGTCTGTTTCCCCGCGCTACCTCGCAAACGCGGGAGACAGCGACAAAGCAAAATAATAATAATAATAATATGAACATGCAGGAGGGGGAATTTGAACGATGTGGTATACCGGGGTTGACCTGCTGTCAATGGATTGAACCAGGGCATGTGAAGCATCTTAGGTAAACCATGGAAAGTTTTGTGGGGCCTGGATTTGGAAAGGGAGCTGTGGTTTTGGTGCATTATACATGAGAGCTAGAGCCTGAGTGTGAACAAATGTGGCCTTTGTCATCTTTTCCTAGCGCTACCTCGCGCACATGCACAGGGAGGGGGTTGTCATTTCATGTGTGGCGGGGTGGCAACGGGAATGGATAAGGGCAGCAAGTATGAATTATGTACATGTGTATATATGTATATGTCTTTGAATGTATATATATATGTATATGTTGAAATGTATAGGTATGTATATGTGCATGTGTGGACATTTATGTATATACATTTGTATGTGTGTGGGTTGGCCATTCTTTCATCTGTTTCCTTGCGCTACCTCACTTACGTGGGAGACAGCGACAAAATATAATCAAATAAAATCAAATAATATATATATATATATATATATATATATATATATATATATATATATATATATATATATATATATATATATATATATACATATGTATATGTATTTGTTTATGGATGGGGTTGTTAGGGAGGTGAATGCAAGAGTTTTGGAAAGAGGGGCAAGTATGAAGTCTGTTGGGGATGAGAGAGCTTGGGAAGTGAGTCAGTTGTTGTTCGCTGATGATACAGCGCTGGTGGCTGATTCATGTGAGAAACTGCAGAAGCTGGTGACTGAGTTTGGTAAAGTGTGTGAAAGAAGAAAGTTAAGAGTAAATGTGAATAAGAGCAAGGTTATTAGGTACAGTAGGGTTGGGGGTCAAGTCAATTGGGAGGTAAATTTGAATGGAGAAAAACTGGAGGAAGTAAAGTGTTTTAGATATCTGGGAGTGGATCTGGCAGCGGATGGAACCATGGAAGCGGAAGTGGATCATAGGGGGGGGGGGGCGAAAATTCTGGGAGCCTTGAAGAATGTGTGGAAGTCGAGAACATTATCTTGGAAAGCAAAAATGGGTATGTTTGAAGGAATAGTGGTTCCAACAATGTTGTATGGTTGCGAGGCGTGGGGAATGGATAGAGTTGTGCGCAGGAGGATGGATGTGCTGGAAATGAGATGTTTGAGGACAATGTATGGTGTGAGGTGGTTTGATCGAGTAAGTAACGTAAGGGTAAGAGAGATGTGTGGAAATAAAAAGAGCGTGGTTGAGAGAGCAGAGGAGGGTGTTTTGAAATGGTTTGGGCACATGGAGAGAATGAGTGAGGAAAGGTTGACCAAGAGGATATATGTGTGGGAGGTGGAGGGAACGAGGAGAAGTGGGGGACCAAATTGGAGGTGGAAAGATGGAGTGAAAAAGATTTTGTGTGATCGGGGCCTGAACATGCAGGAGGGTGAAGGGAAGGCAAGGAATAGAGTGAATTGGATCGATGTGGTATACCGGGGTTGACGTGCTGTCAGTGGATTGAATCAGGGCATGTGAAGCGTCTGGGGTAAACCATGGAAAGCTGTGTAGGTATGTATATTTGCGTGTGTGGACGTATGTATATACATGTGTATGGGGGTGGGTTGGGCCATTACTTTCGTCTGTTTCCTTGCGCTACCTCGCAAGCGCGGGAGACAGCGGCAATATATATATATATATATATATATATATATATATATATATATATATATATATATATATATACATATAGTAAAGAGATTCAAAGCACATCAGACACACAAAGACACAATAGAACATATATACACTCCCACTGGTGACAGAATACAGAATACAGCAGAGTACAAGAATATACGTGTATCATGTACGAGATACATAGCAATATTCGCAATGGTTACATGAGTCACGTGACACCTCAGGCCAGAGCAAACGTATGGGGGTACAACGGGATGAGAAAGTCCCTCAAAAAAGGCCCTTGGCTTGACATCACAGACTTTAAGGGCACCAAAATGGGCCTTGGCTTGACATCATAGACTTTAAGGGCACTAAAATGGACCTTGGCTTGACATCATAGACTTTAAGGGCACCAAAATGGACCTTGGCTTGACATCATAGACTTTAAGAGCACCAAAATGGGCCTTGGCTTGACATCATAGACTTTAAGGGCACCAAAATGGGCCTTGGCTTGACATCACAGACTTTAAGGGCACCAAAATGGCCCTTGGCTTGACATCATAGACTTTAAGGGCACCACAATGGGCCTTGGCTTGACATCATAGACTTTAAGGGCACCAAAATGGACCTAGGCTTGACATCATAGACTTTAAGGGCACCAAAATGGACCTAGGCTTGACATCATAGACTTTAAGGGCACCAAAATGGGCCTTGACTTGACATCACAGACTTTAAGGTCACCAAAATGGGCCTTGGCTTGACATCATAGACTTTAAGGGCACTAAAATGGACCTTGGCTTGACATCATAGACTTTAAGGGCACCAAAATGGGCCTTGGCTTGACATCATAGACTTTAAGGGCACCAAAATGGCCCTTGGCTTGACATCATAGACTTTAAGGGCACCAAAATGGGCCTTGGCTTGACATCATAGACTTTAAGGGCACCAAAATGGACCTTGGCTTGACATCATAGACTTTAAGGGCACCAAAATGGGCCTTGGCTTGACATCATAGACTTTAAGGTCACCAAAATGGGCCTTGGCTTGACATCATAGACTTTAAGGGCTCCAAAATTAGCGTAGCCTTAAAATCACAGACTTTAAGGGCACCAAAATGGGCCTTGGCTTGACATCATAGACTTTAAGGGCACCAAAATGGGCCTTGGCTTGACATCATAGACTTTAAGGGCACCAAAATGGGCCTTGGCTTGACATCATAGACTTTAAGGGCACCAAAATGGACCTTGGCTTTACATCATAGACTTTAAGGGCACCAAAATGGGCCTTGGCTTGACATCATAGACTTTAAGGGCACTAAAATGGACCTTGGCTTGACATCATAGACTTTAAGGGCACTAAAATGGGCCTTGGCTTGACATTACAGACTTTAAGGGCACTAAAATGGGCCTTGGTTTGACATAATAGACTTTAAGGGCACCAATATGGACCAAGCCTTGAAATCACAGACATTAACCACAAAATGCAGCTTTTTTGAACATTTCTTTCACACCCCATTTAGATTTTTTCCGACGTGAAAGAAAATGGGAGTATAATGTTGCCACCTAGCCCTTAAAAAAAACCAATTTCTAAACGACGCGGGAGATTAACGAGTTACCAGAGAGTTCAATCGTTAAGCATTGTTTAACGACACGTTCAATCTATTGGATTCTGTTCTTTTTTTACGTTAAATCTATTGGGTTCTGTTCTCCTGTGTCAACCAGGAACTTCAGAATGATTTCCGCTAACTGACTCGCCTAAAAAAAACGCTAACATTTAAATGCGAGAAATTACCACTGAGCTAAAGTGAGAAAAAAGTTGAATATTAAACGAGTTTTGACTTTTATATATATATATATATATATATATATATATATATATATATATATATATATATATATATATATATATATGTATTGGAAAGGATCACAATTTTGCGCGTGATCAAGATATTCCTATGAGTCCACGGGGGAAAACGAAACACGAAAAGTTCCCAAGTGCACTTTCGTGTAATAATCACATCATCAGGGGAGACACAAGAGAGGAATATAACAATCACATGTTTACCAAATGGCGTCCTAGCTTCGTCTCTTCGATGTATATAAACTGACTGTTATATTTCTCTCTTGTGTCTCCCCTGATGATGTGATTATTACACGAAAGTGCACTTGGGAACTTTTCGTGTTTCATTTTCCCCGTGGATATATATATATATATATATATATATATATATATATATATATATATATATATATATATATATATATATATATATATATATATGTATCCACTCAAATTACAGAGGTATAAGTTTGTTGAGTATTCCTGGTAAATTATATGGGAGGGTATTGATTGAGAGGGTGAAGGCATGTACAGAGCATCAGATTGGGGAAGAGCAGTGTGGTTTCAGAAGTGGTAGAGGATGTGTGGATCAGGTGTTTGCTTTGAAGAATGTATGTGAGAAATACTTAGAAAAGCAAATGGATTTGTATGTAGCATTTATGGATCTGGAGAAGGCATATGATAGAGTTGATAGAGATGCTCTGTGGAAGGTATTAAGAATATATGGTGTGGGAGGAAAGTTGTTAGAAGCAGTGAAAAGTTTTTATCGAGGATGTAAGGCATGTGTACGTGTAGGAAGAGAGGAAAGTGATTGGTTCTCAGTGAATGTAGGTTTGCGGCAGGGGTGTGTGATGTCTCCATGGTTGTTTAATTTGTTTATGGATGGGGTTGTTAGGGAGGTAAATGCAAGAGTTTTGGAAAGAGGGGC
Source organism: Panulirus ornatus (assembly GCF_036320965.1). Lineage (NCBI taxonomy): Eukaryota > Metazoa > Arthropoda > Malacostraca > Decapoda > Palinuridae > Panulirus > Panulirus ornatus. The sequence continues at coordinate 11,082,330 of NC_092284.1, forward strand.
AAGTATGAAGTCTGTTGGGGATGAGAGAGCTTGGGAAGTGAGTCAGTTGTTGTTCGCTGATGACACAGCGCTGGTGGCTGATTCATGTGAGAAACTGCAGAAGCTGGTGACTGAGTTTGGTAAAGTGTGTGGAAGAAGAAAGTTAAGAGTAAATGTGAATAAGAGCAAGGTTATTAGGTACAGTAGGGTTGAGGGTCAAGTCAATTGGGAGGTGAGTTTGAATGGAGAAAAACTGGAGGAAGTGAAGTGTTTTAGATATCTGGGAGTGGATCAGTCAGCGGATGGAACCATGGAAGCGGAAGTGGATCATAGGGTGGTGGAGGGGGCGAAAATTCTGGGGGCCTTGAAGAATGTGTGGAAGTCGAGAACATTATCTCGGAAAGCAAAAATGGGTATGTTTGAAGGAATAGTGGTTCCAACAATGTTGTATGGTTGCGAGGCGTGGGCTATGGATAGAGTAGTGCGCAGGAGGATGGATGTGCTGGAAATGAGATGTTTGAGGACAATGTGTGGTGTGAGGTGGTTTGATCGAGTGAGTAACGTAAGGGTAAGAGAGATGTGTGGAAATAAAAAGAGCGTGGTTGAGAGAGCAGAAGAGGGTGTTTTGAAGTGGTTTGGGCACATGGAGAGGATGAGTGAGGAAAGATTGACCAAGAGGATATATGTGTCGGAGGTGAAGGGAACGAGGAGAAGAGGGAGACCAAATTGGAGGTGGAAAGATGGAGTGAAAAGGATTTTGTGTGATCGGGGCCTGAACATGCAGGAGGGTGAAAGGAGGGCAAGGAATAGAGTGAATTGGAGCGATGTGGTATACAGGGGTTGACGTGCTGTCAGTGGATTGAATCAGGGCATGTGGAGCGTCCGGGGTGGGCCGTGGAGGGCTGTGTGGGTATGTATATTTGCGTGTGTGGACGTGTGTATGTACATGTGTATGGGGGGGTTGGGCCATTTCTTTCGTCTGTTTCCTTGCGCTACCTCGCAAACGCGGGAGACAGCGACAAAGTATAAAAAAAAAAAAAAAAAAATATATATATATATATATATTTCTTTTCTTTCATACTATTCGCCATTTCCCGCGTTAGCGAGGTAGCGTTAAGAACAGACGACTGGGCCTTTGAGGGAATATCCTCACCTGGCCCCTTTCTCTGTTCCTTCTTTTGGAAAATTAAAAAAAAAAGCGAGAGGGGAGGATTTCCAGCCCCCCGCTCCCTCCCCTTTTAGTCGCCTTCTACGACACGCAGGGAATACGTAGGAAGTATTCTTTCTCCCCTATCCCCAGGGATAATATATATATATATATATATATATATATATATATATATATATATATATATATATATATATATATATATCACGGATACAAGTAAATATCAGCAAGTGCGAATGCTTGACTGATTTCTTTTGTTTTTTCTTTGTTCTCTCGTCTATGAAGTGCATGAAATTGAAGTCGTCAACCTCAAGTAACAATTAACCACCTTCTTTAGTTGTTACGGGTAATCTGAAAACCACATACCTTCTCACTGTGTATACATTGGCCCATGGTGTTCGCCATTCCCTTTGGACTCGCATCTTTTAAGCCACAATGACAATCAAATATGGAGACATTTTTTTTTTTGACAATTTGAATGGACATGGGGAAGATGAGAAGGGGTTTCGGAAGTGAGTCAGTTTGCTGATGATACAGCTCTAGTGGCAGATTTGAGTGAGAAACTGCAGAAGTTGGTGACCGAGTTTGGAAGAGCAGGGTTAAGGGGACAGAATGGTTGGGGGAGTGAGTTTGAATGGAGAAAGTGAAGTGATTTAGGTGCCTGGGAGTGGACATGGCAGCAAATGGAACCATGGCAGCGGACGTAAGTCATAAGGTGGGTGAGGGGGCGGCGAAGGTTCTGGGAGCACCAAAGAAAGTGTTTTAAGACAGACCGTTATATAGGAGGGCAAAACTGGGTATGTTTGAAGGAATAGTAGTCCCAACAATATTATATGGATGCGAGGCATGGGCTATAGATAAGGCAGTGTGGATGAGGGTAGGATGTGTTGGAAATGAAAGGCTGTAGAATGATACGTGTTGTGAGGTGTTTTGATCGACTAAGCAATGAAAGGGTAACATAGGGTTGTGGGAATAAAAAAAAGAGTGTGTGTTGAAAGAGCTAAAGAGAGTGTTCTGAAATGGTTGGGACATATGGAGAGAATGAGTGAGGAAAGGTTGACAAAGAGGATGTATGTATCAGAGGTGGAGGGAACAAGAAGAAGCGGGAGACCAAATTAGAGATGGAAATATGGGGCGAAAAAGACTGTGAGCGATCGAGGCCTGAACATGCAGGAAGGTGAGAGGCGTTCACGGGATAAGAGTGAAGTGGAACGAAGTAGTTTACAGGGGTCGACGTGCCGTCAGTGGAATGAACCAGGGTATGTTTTGCGGCCGGAGGAAACTATGGAAAGATCTATGGGGCCTGGTAATGGAAAGGGAGCTGTGGTTTCGGTGCATTACACATAACAGCTAGAGAATGGATGTGAGCGAATGCGACCTCTCTTCGTCTATTCGTGGCGCTACCTCTAGCTAACGTGTGAAACTGCGTTCAAGTTAAAGAAACAATAAATAAAACGTACTTGAAACAATCCTTATCTTTCCATTCATTTAAAATTGTACTGGCGTTCATACTAGCGCGAAGAATGCACTCAGCTGTCCATGTCACCAGGGTTACCAACCACAGCCACGATAGGTCGCTACACTATGTATGTACTGAGTTGCTCAACGTAAAATTCGTTAGGTACAAAGTATATGCATTTTTATGAAGTATTTACGCATTCATATAACAAAAAAAGACATTGAAATTGTCACCTCATTCTTCAGAACGCTACAACTGTCGCCAAATGAGAGAAAAAAAAAAGGGTTATAAATGTAGCAGTTTTTCTAATTTAGAGGCGCAAATAACGCTCGACCCGCTAGAGCCTTGAGGCATTGTCGCTTAATTGGTATCCCTGCGTAGCACACCAGCTCAACCTGCACTTAGCAGTGGCTGAGTTGGCAATGCTTTTGAAGTTTATTAATCATTTTGAACCTTATTACTTTACTTTTACTTATAACATTACTATTAAGCTTTGATTAATTACATTTTCAAAGTAATCCTTTTTTTTTCTTTTCCCCTCTTTAGGAGCTGATAATGTAAAATAAATTCGAAGTTCCAATGCGATTTTTTCTTCCGGATACCAAACGTTGGTAATAATGATCGCCATGTTGGTGATAGTAGTAATGTCCACCATGGCTGGTAGTGGCAGTAATGTTCACCATGGCTGGTAGTGGTAGTAATGTCCACCATGGCTGGTAGTGGCAGTAATGTCCACTATGGTGGTGGCAGTAATGTCCACCATGGCTGGTAGTGGTAGTAATGTCCACCATGGCTGGTAGTGGCAGTAATGTCCACCATGGCTGGTAGTGGCAGTAATGTCCACCATGGCTGGTAGTGGCAGTAATGTCCACTATGGTGGTGGCAGTAATGTCCACCATGGCTGGTAGTGGCAGTAATGTCCACTATGGTGGTGGCAGTAATGTCCACCATGGCTGGTAGTGGCAGTAATGTCCACTATGACTGGTAGTGGCAGTAATGTCCACCATGGCTGGTAGTGGCAGTAATGTCCACCATGGCTGGTAGTGGTAGTAATGTCCACCATGGCTGGTGGTGGTAGTAATGTCCACCATGGCTGGTAGTGGCAGTAATGACCACCATGGCTGGTAGTGGCAGTAATGTCCACTATGACTGGTAGTGGCAGTAATGTCCACCATGGCTGGTAGTGGTAGTAATGACCACCATGGCTGGTAGTGGCAGTAATGACCACCATGGCTGGTAGTGGTAGTAATGTCCACCATGGCTGGTAGTGGCAGTAATGTCCACCGTGGCTGGTAGTCGCAGTAATGACCACCATGGCTGGTAGTGGCAGTAATGTCCACTATGACTGGTAGTGGCAGTAATGTCCACCATGGCTGGTAGTGGCAGTAATGTCCACCATGGCTGGTAGTGGCAGTAATGTCCACTATGGTGATGGCAGTAATGTCCACCATGGCTGGTAGTGGCAGTAATGACCACCATGGCTGGTAGTGGCAGTAATGTCCACCATGGCTGGTAGTGGCAGTAATGTCCACCATGGCTGGTAGTGGCAGTAATGTCCACCATGGCTGGTAGTGGCAGTAATGTCCACTATGGTGATGGCAGTAATGTCCACCATGGCTGGTAATGGCAGTAATGACCACCATGGCTGGTAGTGGCAGTAATGTCCACCATGGCTGGTGGTGGCAGTAATGTCCACCTCGGCTGGTGGTGGCAGTAATGTCCACCATGGCTGGTAGTGGCAGTAATGTCCATCATGGCTGGTAGTGGCAGTAATGTCCACCATGGCTGGTGGTGGCAGTAATGTCCACCTCGGCTGGTGGTGGCAGTAATGTCCACAATGGCTGGTAGTGGCAGTAATGTCCACTATGGCTGGTAGTAACAGTAATGTCCACCATGGCTGGTGTGGCAGTAATGTCCACAATGGCTGGTAGTGGCAGTAATGTCCACCATGGCTGATAGTAACAGTAATGTCCACCATGGCTGGTGGTGACAGTAATGTCCACCATGGCTGGAGGTGGCAGTAATGACCATGGCTGGTAGTGGCAGTAATGACCACCACGAGCCAGGCTGACCCCGGGCCTCTAGCACGACAATACGACCTTTAATCACGATGTCTTGACCTTTGACCTCAGGGGTCATGTCAGAGGCCAGGTCATCACAGTCAAGGGATCACCACAAGTCGTCTTGTGGTTGAGGATAATACAAGTCGGCTAGATCCCGGGTTGGGTTCGGGGTTGAGCCAGTTGGGCAGGAAGCCGAACTTGGCCAGGCCAGGCCGTGGCGCTGGGAATGGCCGCTTGCCTGAGAAGGGATAGAGTAATATTTTCACACGCCAAAAGTGGTCAGGCCTGTTCCACAAGTCAGGATGGCTGACATTGTGTACCAGGAGGACCAGTCGTTCATATAATCCCACCGAAACAGGTGAAATACACCCAGCAACAGATATAATTTCGATATTAAAAAAAAAATAATCGCTGTAAGACGCTTCTAATCTCGCTCTTGTCTCGGAGTCTAAACGCTCCCGGCCTTTTTGTTATTATTCACAGTATGCGTGACGCGTTCTCTCAAGTAGTGAATTCATTTTGAATATGATAGATAAAAATGAACACAACTCACCTGGCGTGAGGGAGAGAAGAAGGCCAGCGGTCTAGGGTGAGAAGAGAACCAGTTTATTTATTTTTTTTTTTTGAGCGGCTGTCTCAACCGGTCTCTTGGTCCCACTGACCCACAATGGCGCGACACGTCGCTCGTCTCCTGGGAAAAGAAAAGTTGCATTCACAATTACCGAAATTTATTTATATATATTTTTTTCTTCGGTGTAGCATTTTTATGATGACTTCTTAAATGCTGAATATATCATCTATTTCTAGCCTATATCGTAAATGCCAATGGTTCTTATTTCATGCGAACGTGCGTTAAATTATGGAATTTGGATTTATGTAAATGACAATGTATACAGACAGGGTGTCTCAAAAAATGTACTCACTTTTTGACACTATAGCTCACTGAATACTTATAGGTTGTCAAAAAGTGAGAAAAAAAATGTATTAACTTTGTGACACCCTATAACTCACTGAATTTTTTCTTAGGGTCAATTGGTTCTGAAAAAAGAAAAAATAATTCAATATTATTGGCTGTCAAAAAGTGAGTACATTTTTTGGGACACCCTGTACATGTATTTTACAAGGGGGTAATGAATGTTTTTTTCTTTTTCAATAAATTTCTTGTTTAGATATTAATTAATGTAGAATACTATGTTTTATTTGCATTCCTTAAGCACGATAATCTGACCTTTGGCGCATGATACGACTTGACCCTTAAAGAAGGTCACGTAATCATACCCTTAGGTGCCCAAATGTCGTACCGTCGTGCCCAAATGTCGTACCGTCGTACCTAAATGTCGTACTGTCGTGCCCAAATGTCATACCGTCGTACTCAAATGTCGTACCGTCGTGCCATCATACCCTCAGGTACCCAAATGTCGTACCGTCGTACCTAAATGTCGTACTGTCGTGCCCAAATGTCATACCGTCGTACTCAAATGTCGTACCGTCGTGCCATCATACCCTCAGGTGCCCAAATGTCGTACCGTCGTGCCCAAATGTCGTACCGTCGTGCTTCAGGGGATCATGGTGAATATCGGGGGCTCTGTGCGTGTGAGGGTTCGATTCTGTTGACATGAGATAAGACAGAAAACGGTGGAAAGGTCAGAAGGAGGTCATAAATGTTTGTTGTTGATAATCCTCAGCAGCGCTGCCAGTGACTTCATCTTCACCCCCAACATGCTGTTTGTGGCCACTCCTTACCCCCAGGCAGGTCACAATGGCATAGTAAGTCTATCGCCCTCCAACATTCTCTGTGAACTGTACGACTGGCACTGAGGGAAAGGCGCCATGTGACCCATTTCATACATCGAGCAACGCCATCTGTGTACAGTACACACACGGACACACTCCAACCCAGGTACACACCTTCAATGTACTTTCATCCACACTGAACAAACCACTAACATTGTAACCATCATAAACAGTAAACACAAGACATTATTTCCCCCCTCTTTCCATACTCGAAATCGTAACTCATAAAAAAACACAACCGAAAATGGCACCAAAACAACTCATCCCGCCGCTAGACCGTCCACTCACTTGGTAAACAAAGATGATGAAGTTACAGATCACACACACACACACACACACACACACACACACACACACACACACAAGGAGGCTTAGGACCATAAAAACCACCAAAATAAAACACAAAATCCCCTTTCCCATTGCTGCCCCACCTCACCAAAAACATTCCCACCCCGTCCAATCAGGTCTATACAACAGGACTTCTTCCACCTACCTCCCCCGCCTTTTCCAAAACAACTCCAGAACTGGCCACCAATGTGAGAGAGAGAGAGAGAGAGAGAGAGAGAGAGAGAGAGAGAGAGAGAGAGAGAGAGAGAGAGAGAGAGAGAGAGAGAGAGATCCTTCCCTTGTCCACGGCGCGTTTGCCAATACCAGGACACACACACACACACACACACACACACACACACACGTTCACTCCTAGGGTAATGTTCCCCTCCCCCCCCCACACACACACATACACACAGACGCTCCCCCGCTATCACAATACTCTTTGACCTTTAATCTCGCCCGCTGACAGAGCCCTGCGGGTCATATATATATATATATATATATATATATATATATATATATATATATATATATATATATATATATATATATATATTGGAAAGGATCATAATTTTGCGCGTGATCAAGTATATTCCTATGAGTCCACGGGGGGGAAATGAAACACGATAAGTTCCCAAGTGCACTTTCGTGTCATAATCACATCATCAGGGGAGACACAAGAGAGAAATATAACAGTCAGTTGATATACATCGAAGAGACGAAGCTAGGACGCCATATTTGCCATTTCCCGCATTAGCGAGGTAGCGTTAAGAACAGAGGACTGGGTCTTTGAGGGAATATCCTCACTTGGCCTCCTTCTCTGTTCCTTCTTTTAGAAAAGTAAAAACTGGAGGGGAGGGTTTCCAGCCCCCCCGCTCCCTCCCCTTTTACACTGGCTTCTTCAATGTTTAGTCCTGTAATATCTGCAGCAGGGCACGTGGTCACGTAAGTAACCACTTGTAGAAGCACGTGGTCACAAATGTAACCACTGCAGGAGCACGTGGTCACTAATGTAACCATGCAGGACACGTTGTCACAAATGTAACCACTGCAGGAGCACGTGGTCACGTAAGTAACCACTGCAGGAGCACGTGGTCACGTAAGTAACCACTGCAGGAGCACGTGGTCACGTAAGTAACCACTGCAGGAGCACGTGGTCACGTAAGTAACCACTGCAGGAGCACGTGGTCACTAATGTAACCATGCAGGACACGTTGTCACAAATGTAGCCACTGCAGGAGCACGTGGTCACGTAAGTAACCACTGCAGGAGCACGTGGTCACAAATGTAACCACTGCAGGAGCACGTGGTCACGTAAGTAACCACTGCAGGAGCACGTGGTCACAAATGTAACCACTGCAGGAGCACGTGGTCACGTAAGTAACCAATGCAGGAGCACGTGGTCGAGTCAGTAACCACTGCAGGAGCACGTGGTCACAAATGTAACCACTGCAGGAGCACGTGGTCACGTAAGTAACCACTGCAGGAGCACGTGGTCGAGTCAGTAACCACTGCAAGAGCACGTGGTCACTTAAGTTTCCACTGCAGGAGCACGTGGTCGAGTAAGTAACCACTGCAGGAGCACGTGGTCACGTAAGTAACCACTGCAGGAGCACGTGGTCACGTAAGCAACCACTGCAGGAGCACGTGGTCACGTAAGTAACCACTGCAGGAGCACGTGGTCACGTAAGTAACCACTGCAGGAGCACGTGGTCACAAATGTAACCACTGCAGGAGCACGTGGTCACAAGTACCCCTGAATAGCACGTGGTCACAAGTACCCCCTGAATAGCACGTGGTCACAAGTACCCCCTGAATAGCACGTGATCACAAGTAAACCCTGAATAGCACGTGGTCACAAGTACCCCCTGAATAGCACGTGGTCATAAGAACCCCCTGAATAGCACGTGGTCACAAGTACCCCCTGAATAGCACGTGATCACAAGTAAACCCTGAATAACACGTGGTCACAAGTACCCCCTGAATAGCACGTGGTCACAAGTACCCCCTGAATAGCACGTGATCACAAGTACCCCCTGAATAGCACGTGGTCACAAGTACCCCGGAATAGCACGTGGTCACAAGTACCCCCTGAGTAGCACGTGATCACAAAGTACCCCCTGAGTAGCACGTGGTCACAATTACCCCCTGAATAACACGTGGTCACAAGTACCCCTGGAATAGCACGTGGTCACGAGAACCCATGAAGGCACGTGGTCACAAGAGTAACCACTCCGAGAGCACGCGGTCATACGTCTCAAGAAAGAAAACGTCTCAAGAAAGAAAACGTCTCAAGAAAGAAAACGTCTCAAGAAAGAAAACGTCTTAAGAAAGAAAACGTCTTAAGAAAGAAAACGTCTTAAGAAAGAAAACGTCTTAAGAAAGAAAACGTCTTGAGAAAGAAAACGTCTTAAGAAAGAAAACGTCTTGAGAAAGAAAACGTCTTAAGAAAGAAAATGTCTTAAGAAAGAAAACGTCTCAAGAAAGAAAACGTCTTAAGAAAGAAAACGTCTTAAGAAAGAAAACGTCTTGAGAAAGAAAACGTCTTAAGAAAGAAAACGTCTTAAGAAAGAAAATGTCTTAAGAAAGAAAACGTCTCAAGAAAGAAAACGTCTTAAGAAAGAAAACGTCTTAAGAAAGAAAACGTCTTGAGAAAGAAAACGTCTTAAGAAAGAAAACGTCTTAAGAAAGAAAACGTCTCACAGAAAACAAGACGTTGGTGCACACTCACTCTCTCCTTCCCTTCCAATGAGGGTCATTAACGAGTGTCAGAGTCGTTAAGAAGTTATTAATGAGAAATTGGATACGAGACGAGGGCTTGAATGAAGGCTCATGTGTGTGTGTGTGTGTGTGTGTGTGTGTGTGTGTGTGTGTGTGTGTTTCACACACAAAGGAAGATATTCCAAGATATTCCAATGAGTCCACGGGGGGCGGGGGAAATGAAACACGATCAGTTCCCAAGTGCACTTTCGTGTCCTAATCACATCATCAGGGTAGAGAGACACACACAAGAGAAAAAAAATATATAACAAGTCACTTGATATACATCGAAAGAGACGTAGCTAGGACGCCATTTGGTAAACATGTGTAAGTGAGACTCCATGACCTGTCTTCCCCCCCCCCCCCCTTACCTCCAAAGCCCCCCCTACCCCCCTTGCCTCCAAAGCCCTCCAAATCCCGCGTCTTGTGTCACCAGCGCCCATGCAGCAGCAGCGGTGGCTGAAATCGAGCCCAGCCAATTGCCAAGTGGAGATGATGGAGGATGGTTGAATGAGGCCAGGCCAAAGGGGGGTGGTGTTGCCTTACCCGGGTGGAGGGCTACGTCGCCCCCCCTCCTCCTCCCTCACCGTGAGAAGGACCTTTGCCGTGGGCACAAGGACCCAACAGGACGGTGGCCAGAACAGCCATACCGGGAGATTGGACGAGGGGGTCAACTGTATGTATACTGGCGAGTTGTCAAGGGGGTCAACTGTGTATATACCTGCGAGTTGTCAAGGTTAACTGTGTATATACCTGCGAGTTGTCAAGGAGGTCAACTGTGTATATACCTGCGAGTTATTAAGGAGGTCAACTGTGTATATACCTGCGAGTTGTCAAGGTCAACTGTGTATATACCTGCGAGTTCTCAAGGTCAACTGTGTATATACCTGCGAGTTGTCAGGGGGATCAACTGTGTATATACCTGCGAGTTGTCAAGGGAGGTCAACTGTGTATATACCTGCGAGTTATTAAGGAGGTCAACTGTGTATATACCTGCGAGTTGTCAAGGGTGGTCAACTGTGTATATACCTGCGAGTTGTCAAGGATGTCAACTGTGTATATACCTGCGAGTTATTAAGGTCAACTGTGTATATACCTGCGAGTTGTTAAGGTTAACTGTGTATATACCTGCGAGTTGTCAAGGGGGGTCAACTGTGTATATACCTGCGAGTTGTCAAGGGGGGTCAACTGTATATATACCTGCGAGTTGTCAAGGGGGGTCAACTGTGTATATACCTGCGAGTTGTCAAGGGGGGTCAACTGTGTATATACCTGCGAGTTGTCAAGGGGGGTCAACTGTGTATATACCTGCGAGTTGTCAAGGGGGGTCAACTGTATATATACCTGCGAGTTGTCAAGGGGGGTCAACTGTGTATATACCTGCGAGTTGTCAAGGGTGGTCAACTGTGTATATACCTGCGAGTTATTAAGGAGGTCAACTGTGTATATACCTGCGAGTTGTCAAGAGTGGTCAACTGTGTATATACCTGCGAGTTGTCAAGGTCAACTGTGTATATACCTGCGAGTTGTTAAGGTCAACTGTGTATATACCTGCGAGTTGTTAAGGTTAACTGTGTATATATCTGCGAGTTGTCAAGGGGGTCAACTGTATATATACCTGCGAGTTGTCAAGGGGGGTCAACTGTGTATATACCTGCGAGTTGTCAAGGGGGGTCAACTGTGTATATACCTGCAAGTTGTCAAGGGGGGTCAACTGTGTATATACCTGCGAGTTGTCAAGGGGGGTCAACTGTGTATATACCTGCGAGTTGTCAAGGGGGGTCAACTGTGTATATACCTGCGAGTTGTCAAGGGGGTCAATTGTGTATATACCTGCGAATTGTCAAGGGGGTCAACTGTATATATACCTGCGAGTTGTCAAGGGGGGTCAACTGTGTATATACCTGCGAGTTGTCAAGGGTGGTCAACTGTGTATATACCTGCGAGTTGTCAAGGGGGGTCAACTGTGTATATACCTGCGAGTTGTCAAGGGGGGTCAACTGTGTATATACCTGCGAGTTGTCAAGGGGGGTCAACTGTGTATATACCTGCGAGTTGTCAAGGAGGTCAACTGTGTATATACCTGCGAGTTGTCAAGGGGGGGTCAACTGTGTATATACCAGCGAGTTGTCAAGGGGGTCAATTGTGTACATACCTGCGAGTTGTCAAGGAGGTCAACTGTGTATATACCTGCGAGTTGTCAAGGGGGGGTCAACTGTGTATATACCTGCGAGTTGTCAAGGGGGGTCAACTGTGTATATACCTGCGAGTTGTCAAGGAGGTCAACTGTGGATTTATACTGCAGTTGTCAAGGGGGGTCAACTGTGGTATATACCAGCGAGTTGTCAAGGGGTCATGTGTGTACATACCTGCGAGTTGTCAAGGAGGTCAACTGTGTATATACCAGCGAGTTGTCAAGGGGGTCAATTGTGTATATACCTGCGAGTTGTCAAGGGGTTCAATTGTGTATATACCTGCGAGTTGTCAGGGGGATCAACTGTGTATATACCTGCGAGTTCTCAAAGGGGGGTCAACTACTGTATATATACCTGCTAGTTGCCAAGATCAAACTGTATATATACCTGCTAGTTGCCAAGATCAAACTGTATATATACATGCTAGTTGCCAAGATCAAACTGTATATATACCTGCTAGTAGCCGAGATCAAGCTGTATACATACCTGCTAGTTGTCAAGGAGGTCAACTACTTGTATACTGGTGAGTTGTCTGGGAGGTCAACTGTATATACTAGTGAGCTGTCAAAGGGGTCAATTGTGTGTAATACTTAGCTGTCAAGACCCAACTGTATCTGTCTATCTATCTATCTATCTATCTATCTATCTATCTATCTATCTATCTATCTATCTATATATATATATATATATATATATATATATATATATATATATATATATATATATATATATATATATGTTCCCATTTTAGAAAGTTAAAAAATACAAGGAGGGGAGGATTTCTGGCCCCCGCTCCCGTCCCCTCTAGTCGCCTTCTACGACACTGGATCTGGAGAAGGCATATGATAGAGTTGATAGAGATGCTCTGTGGAAGGTATTAAGAATATATGGTGTGGGAGGCAAGTTGTTAGAGGCAGTGAAAAGTTTTTATCGAGGATGTAAGGCATGTGTACGTGTAGGAAGAGAGGAAAGTGATTGGTTCTCAGTGAATGTAGGTTTGCGGCAGGGGCGTGTGATGTCTCCATGGTTGTTTAATTTGTTTATGGATGGGGTTGGTAGGGAGGTGAATGCAAGAGTTTTGAAAAAGAGGGGCAAGTATGAAGTCTGTTATGGATGAGAGAGCTTGGGAAGTGAGTCAGTTGTTGTTCGCTGATGATACAGCGCTGGTGGCTGATTCATGTGAGAAACTGCAGAAGCTGGTGACTGAGTTTGGTAAAGTGTGTGAAAGAAGAAAGTTAAGAGTAAATGTGAATAAGAGCAAGGTTATTAGGTACAGAAGGGTTGAGGGTCAAGTCAATTGGGAGGTAAGTTTGAATGGAGAAAAACTGGAGGAAGTAAAGTGTTTTAGATATCTGGGAGTGGATCTAGCAGCGGATGGAACCATGGAAGCGGAGGTGGATCATAGGGTGGGGGAGGGGCGAAAATTCTGGGAGCCTTGAAAAATGTGTGGAAGTCGAGAACATTATCTCGGAAAGCAAAAATGGGTATGTTTGAAGGAATAGTGGTTCCAACAATGTTGTATGGTTGCGAGGCGTGGGCTATGGATAGAGTTGTGCGCAGGAGGATGGATGTGCTGGAAATGAGATTTTTGAGGACAATGTGTGGTGTGAGGTGGTTTGATCGAGTAAGTAACGTAAGGGTAAGAGAGATGTGTGGAAATAAAAAGAGCGTGGTTGAGAGAGCAGAAGAGGGTGTTTTGAAATGGTTTGGGCACATGGAGAGAATGAGTGAAGAAAGATTGACCAAGAGGATATATGTGTCGGAGGTGGAGGGAACGAGGAGAAGTGGGAGACCAAATTGGAGGTGGAAAGATGGAGTGAAAAAGATTTTGTGTGATCGGGGCCTGAACATGCAGGAGGGTGAAAGGAGGGAAAGGAATAGAGTGAATTGGATCGATGTGGTATACCGGGGTTGACGTGCTGTCAGTGGATTGAATCAGGGCATGTGAAGCGTCTGGGGTAAACCATGGAAAGTTGTGTGGGGCCTGGATGTGGAAAGGGAGCTGTGGTTTCGGGCATTATTGCATGACAGCTAGAGACTGAGTGTGAACGAATGGGGCCTTTGTTGTCTTTTCCTAGTGCTACCTCGCACACATGAGGGGGGAGGGGGATGGTATTCCATGTGTGGCGAGGTGGCGATGGGAATGAATAAAGGCAGACAGTGTGAATTGTGTGCATGGGTATATATGTATGTGTCTGTGTGTATATATATGTGTACATTGAGATGTATAGGTATGTATATTTGCGTGTGTGGACGTGTATGTATATACATTGTGTATGGGGGTGGGTTGGGCCATTTCTTTCGTCTGTTTCCTTGCGCTACCTCGCAAACGCGGGAGACAGCGACAAAGCAAAATAAATAAATAAGTAAATAAATAAATAAATAAATAAATAAATATATATATATGTATATATATATATATATATATATATATATATATATATATATATATATATATATATATATATATATATATATCAGAGAATTACTAAGGAGATCAACTGTATATACAAGTGGGTTGTGTCCATAGATATCAAGAGAAACGAGTCAAGAAAAGACATTAAGAAATACGTCTATTTTCTGTGTCACTAGCAATTTAAAACCCCCCTGGGTTCCACAACTCACATCCTTTGATCTGACAGGCGGGCCACTACGCCTGCTTTGAAAATATTCCTGAAACACGATGGGTCCAAAGGCATTTATCTCCCATGGAGGCAGGGTTCAACCTCGCCAGTGACCTCTTTAATGACCTCTTGAGTGACGCGTCAATAAGCACAAGGCCCTCTGGCTTTCCCAGGGTTGTTGACGAAGTATGTAAGAAGAGGAGATCACTCGGCGCCATGTTTTGCACTACATGATCACGATGTAATGTGAGATGAATGTTAAGTAACTTGTGTGTGTGTGTGTGTGTGTGTGTGTGTGTGTGTGTGTGTGTGTGACACAGTAGCACAGCTGACGTGATCGTGTACGAGGGAGATGTCTAACACAGCAGCACAGCTGACGTGGCCCCGTACGAAACAGATGCCTAACACAGCAGCACAGCTAACATGGCCCTGTACGAAACAGATGCCTAACACAGCAGCACAACTAACATGGCCCTGTACGAAACAGATGCCTAACACAGCAGCACAGCTAACATGGCCCTGTACGAAACAGATGCCTAACACAGCAGCACAGCTAACATGGCCCTGTACAAGACAGATGCCTAACACAGCAGCACAGCTAACATGGCCCTGTACGAAACAGATGCCTAACACAGCAGCACAGCTAACATGGCCCTGTACGAAACAGATGCCTAACACAGCAGCACAGCTAACATGGCTCTGTACGAGGCAGGTGTCTAACACAGCACACAGCTAACATGGCCCTGTACGAGGGAGATGCCTAACACAGCAGCACAGCTAACATGGCCCTGTACGAGGGAGATGCCTAACACAGCAGCACAGCTAACATGGCCCTGTACGAAACAGATGCCTAACACAGCAGCACAGCTAACATGGCCCTGTACAAGACAGATGCCTAACACAGCAGCACATCTAACATGGCCCTGTACGAAACAGATGCCTAACACAGCAGCACAGCTAACATGGCCCTGTACGAGGGAGATGCCTAGCACAGCAGCACAGCTAACATGGCCCTGTACGAGGGAGATGCCTAACACAGCAGCACAGCTAACATGGCCCTGTACGAGGGAGATGCCTAACACAGCAGCACAGCTAACATGGCCCTGTACGAAACAGATGCCTAACACAGCAGCACATCTAACATAGCCCTGTACGAGTGAGATGCCTAACACAGCAGCACAGCTAACATGGCCCTGTACGAGGGAGATGCCTAACACAGCAGCACATCTAACATAGCCCTGTACGAGGGAGATGCCTAACACAGCAGCACAGCTAACATGGCCCTGTACGAGGGAGATGCCTAACACAGCAGCACAGCTAACATGGCCCTGTACGAGGGAGATGCCTAACACAGCAGCACAGCGAACATGGCCCTGTACGAGGGAGATGCCTAACACAGCAGCACAGCTAACATGGCCCTGTACGAAACAGATGCCTAACACAGAAGCACAGCTAACATAGCCCTGTACAAGACAGATGCCTAACACAGCAGCACAGCTAACATGGCCCTGTACGAGGGAGATGCCTAACACAGCAGCACAGCTAACGTAGCCCTGTACGAGTGAGATGCCTAACACAGCAGCACAGCTAACATGGCCCTGTACGAGGGAGATGCCTAACACAGCAGCACAGCTAACATAGCCCTGTACGAGGGAGATGCCTAACACAGCAGCACAGCTAACATGGCCCTGTACGAGGGAGATGCCTAACACAGCAGCACAGCTAACATGGCCCTGTACGAGGAGATGCCTAACACAGCAGCACAGCGAACATGGCCCTGTACGAGGGAGATGCCTAACACAGCAGCACAGCTAACATGGCCCTGTACGAAACAGATGCCTAACACAGAAGCACAGCTAACATGGCCCTGTACGAGGGAGATGCCTAACACAGCAGCACAGCTAACATGGCCCTGTACAAGACAGATGCCTAACACAGCAGCACAGCTAACATGGCCCTGTACGAGGGAGATGCCTAACACAGCAGCACAGCTAACGTAGCCCTGTACGAGGGAGATGCCTAACACAGCAGCACAGCTAACATGGCCCTGTACGAGGGAGATGCCTAACACAGCAGCACAGCTAACATGGCCCTGTACGAGGGAGATGCCTAACACAGCAGCACAGCTAACATGGCCCTGTACGAGGGAGATGCCTAACACAGCAGCACAGCTAACATGGCCCTGTACGAAAGAGATGCCTAACACAGCAGCACAGCGAACATGGCCCTGTACGAGGGAGATGCCTAACACAGCAGCACAGCTAACATGGCCCTGTACGAAACAGATGCCTAACACAGAAGCACAGCTAACATAGCCCTGTACAAGACAGATGCCTAACACAGCAGCACAGCTAACATGGCCCTGTACGAGGGAGATGCCTAACACAGCAGCACAGCTAACGTAGCCCTGTACGAGGGAGATGCCTAACACAGCAGCACAGCTAACATGGCCCTGTACGAGGGAGATGCCTAACACAGCAGCACAGCTAACATGGCCCTGTACGAAACAGATGCCTAACACAGCAGCACAGCTAACATAGCCCTGTACGAGGGAGATGCCTAACACAGCAGCACAGCTAACATAGCCCTGTACAAGACAGATGCCTAACACAGCAGCACAGCTAACATGGCCCTGTACGAGGGAGATGCCTAACACAGCAGCACAGCTAACATAGCCCTGTACGAGGGAGATGCCTAACACAGCAGCACAGCTAACATGGCCCTGTACGAGGGAGATGCCTAACACAGCAGCACAGCTAACATGGCCCTGTACGAAACAGATGCCTAACACAGCAGCACAGCTAACATGGCCCTGTACGAGGGAGATGCCTAACACAGCAGCACAGCTAACATGGCCCTGTACGAGGGAGATGCCTAACACAGCAGCACAGCTAACATGGCCCTGTACGAGGGAGATGCCTAACACAGCAGCACAGCTAACATGGCCCTGTACAAGACAGATGCCTAACACAGCAGCACATCTAACATGGCCCTGTACGAAACAGATGCCTAACACAGCAGCACAGCTAACATGGCCCTGTACGAGGGAGATGCCTAGCACAGCAGCACAGCTAACATGGCCCTGTACGAGGGAGATGCCTAACACAGCAGCACAGCTAACATGGCCCTGTACGAGGGAGATGCCTAACACAGCAGCACAGCTAACATGGCCCTGTACGAAACAGATGCCTAACACAGCAGCACAGCTAACATGGCCCTGTACGAAACAGATGCCTAACACAGCAGCACATCTAACATAGCCATGGACGAGACAGCTCTGTTGGTGGTGTAGGCTCAGGTGTTGGAGGGAGTGGTGGTGTAGGCTCAGGTGTTGGAGAGAGTGGTGGTGTAGGCTCAGGTGTTGGAGGGAGTGAAGGTGGATGGTTCAGGTGTTGGAGGGAGTGGTGGTGATGGCTCAGGTGTTGGAGAGAGTGGTAGTGGATGGCTCAGGTTTTGGAGGGAGTGGTGGTGTAGGATCAGGTGTTGGAGGGAGTGAAGGTGGATGGCTCAGGTGTTGGAGGGAGTGGTGGTGTAGGCTCAGGTGTTGGAGGGAGTGGTGGTGTAGGCTCAGGTGTTGGAGGGAGTGAAGGTGGATGGCTCAGGTGTTGGAGGGAGTGGTGGTGATGGCTCAGGTGTTGGAGAGAGTGGTAGTGGATGGCTCAGGTTTTGGAGGGAGTGGTGGTGTAGGCTCAGGTGTTGGAGGGAGTGGTGGTGGATGGCTCAGGTGTTGGAGGGAGTGGTGGTGGTGGCTCAGGTGTTGGAGGGAGTGGTGGTGGTGGCTCAGGTGTTGGAGGGAGTGGTGGTGTAGGCTCAGGTGTTGGAGGGAGTGGTGGTGTAGGCTCAAGTGTTGGAGGGAGTGGTGGTGGATGGCTCAGGTGTTGGAGGGAGTGGTGGTGGTGGCTCAGGTGTTGGAGAGAGTGGTGGTGGATGGCTCAGGTGTTGGAGGGAGTGGTGGTGTAGGCTCAGGTGTTGGAGGGAGTGGTGGTGTAGGCTCAGGTGTTGGAGAGAGTGGTGGTGTAGGCTCAGGTGTTGGAGGGAGTGGTGGTGGATGGCTCAGGTGTTGGAGAGAGACGTGGTGTAGGCTCAGGTGTTGGAGGGAGTGGTGGTGTAGGCTCAGGTGTTGGAGGGAGTGGTGGTGTAGGCTCAGGTGTTGGAGGGAGTGGTGGTGTAGGCTCAGGTGTTGGAGGGAGTGGTGGTGTAGGCTCAGGTGTTGGAGGGAGTGGTGGTGTAGGCTCAGGTGTTGGAGGGAGTGGTGGTGTAGGCTCAGGTGTTGGAGGGAGTGGTGGTGGATGGCTCAGGTGTTGGAGGGAGTGGTGGTGTAGGCTCAGGTGTTGGAGGGAGTGGTGGTGGATGGCTCAGGTGTTGGAGGGAGTGGTGGTGTAGGCTCAGGTGTTGGAGGGAGTGGTGGTGGATGGCTCAGGTGTTGGAGGGAGTGGTGGTGTAGGCTCAGGTGTTGGAGAGAGTGGTGGTGGATGGCTCAGGTGTTGGAGGGAGTGGTGGTGGATGGCTCAGGTGTTGGAGGAAGAGGTGGTGGATGGCTCAGGTGTTGGAGGGAGTGGTGGTGGATGGCTCAGGTGTTGGAGAGAGTGGTGGTGGATGGCTCAGGTGTTGGAGGGAGTGGTGGTGTAGGCTCAGGTGTTGGAGGGAGTGGTGGTGGATGGCTCAGGTGTTGGAGGGAGTGGTGGTGTAGGCTCAGGTGTTGGAGGGAGTGGTGGTGGATGGCTCAGGTGTTGGAGGGAGTGGTGGTGGATGGCTCAGGTGTTGGAGGGAGTGGTGGTGGATGGCTCAGGTGTTGGAGGGAGTGGTGGTGTAGGCTCAGGTGTTGGAGGGAGTGGTGGTGGATGGCTCAGGTGTTGGAGGGAGTGGTGGTGTAGGCTCAGGTGTTGGAGGGAGTGGTGGTGGATGGCTCAGGTGTTGGAGGGAGTGGTGGTGATGGCTCAGGTGTTGGAGGGAGTGGTGGTGGATGGCTCAGGTGTTGGAGGGAGTGGTGGTGGATGGCTCAGGTGTTGGAGGGAGTGGTGGTGGATGGCTCAGGTGTTGGAGAGAGTGGTGGTGTAGGCTCAGGTGTTGGAGGGAGTGGTGGTGGATGGCTCAGGTGTTGGAGGGAGTGGTGGTGGATGGCTCAGGTGTTGGAGGGAGTGGTGGTGGATGGCTCAGGTGTTGGAGGGAGTGGTGGTGGATGGCTCAGGTGTTGGAGGGAGTGGTGGTGGATGGCTCAGGTGTTGGAGGGAGTGGTGGTGGATGGCTCAGGTGTTGGAGGGAGTGGTGGTGGATGGCTCAGGTGTTGGAGGGAGTGGTGGTGGATGGCTCAGGTGTTGGAGGGAGTAGGTGGTGGATGGCTCAGGTGTTGGAGGGAGTGGTGGTGGATGGCTCAGGTGTTGGAGGGAGTGGTGGTGGATGGCTCAGGTGTTGGAGGGAGTGGTGGTGGATGGCTCAGGTGTTGGAGGGAGTGGTGGTGGATGGCTCAGGTGTTGGAGGGAGTGGTGGTGGATGGCTCAGGTGTTGGAGGGAGTGGTGGTGGATGGCTCAGGTGTTGGAGGGAGTAGTGGTGGATGGCTCAGGTGTTGGAGGGAGTGGTGGTGGATGGCTCAGGTGTTGGAGGGAGTAGTGGTGGATGGCTCAGGTGTTGAAGCAGTAGTGGTGGATGGCTTAGGTGTTGACGGGAGTGGTGGTGATGGCACACACACACACACACACACACACACATTCGCGCGCGCGCGCGCGCGCCTGCCTCAGACCTCAACACGTGGCAAGCTCGTTTCGAACACCTTTGAGCACGACCTGTGGGGGCGACATTCAACAGTCCTGTGGGGGCGACATTCAACAGTCCTGTGGGGGCGACATTCAACAGTCCTGTGGGGGCGACATTCAACAGTCCTGTGGGGGCGACATTCAACAGTCCTGTGGGGGCGACATTCAACAGTCCTGTGGGGGCGACATTCAACAGTCCTGTGGGGGCGACATTCAACAGTCCTGTGGGGGCGACATTCAACAGTCCTGTGGGGGCGACATTCAACAGTCCTGTGGGGGCGACATTCAACAGTCCTGTGGGGGCGACATTCAACAGTCCTGTGGGGGCGACATTCAACAGTCCTGTGGGGGCGACATTCAACAGTCCTGTGGGGGCGACATTCAACAGTCCTGTGGGGGCGACATTCAACAGTCCTGTGGGGGCGACATTCAACAGTCCTGTGGGGGCGACATTCAACAGTCCTGTGGGGGCGACATTCAACAGTCCTGTGGGGGCGACATTCAACAGTCCTGTGGGGGCGACATTCAACAGTCCTGTGGGGGCGACATTCAACAGTCCTGTGGGGGCGACATTCAACAGTCCTGTGGGGGCGACATTCAACAGTCCTGTGGGGGCGACATTCAACAGTCCTGTGGGGGCGACATTCAACAGTCCTGTGGGGGCGACATTCAACAGTCCTGTGGGGGCGACATTCAACAGTCCTGTGGGGGCGACATTCAACAGTCCTGTGGGGGCGACATTCAACAGTCCTGTGGGGGCGACATTCAACAGTCCTGTGGGGGCGACATTCAACAGTCCTGTGGGGGCGACATTCAACAGTCCTGTGGGGGCGACATTCAACAGTCCTGTGGGGGCGACATTCAACAGTCCTGTGGGGGCGACATTCAACAGTCCTGTGGGGGCGACATTCAACAGTCCTGTGGGGGCGACATTCAACAGTCCTGTGGGGGCGACATTCAACAGTCCTGTGGGGGCGACATTCAACAGTCCTGTGGGGGCGACATTCAACAGTCCTGTGGGGGCGACATTCAACAGTCCTGTGGGGGCGACATTCAACAGTCCTGTGGGGGCGACATTCAACAGTCCTGTGGGGGCGACATTCAACAGTCCTGTGGGGGCGACATTCAACAGTCCTGTGGGGCGACATTCAACAGTCCTGTGGGGGCGACATTCAACAGTCCTGTGGGGGCGACATTCAACAGTCCTGTGGGGGCGACATTCAACAGTCCTGTGGGGGCGACATTCAACAGTCCTGTGGGGGCGACATTCAACAGTCCTGTGGGGGCGACATTCAACAGTCCTGTGGGGGCAACATTCAACAGTCCTGTGGGGGCGACATTCAACAGTCCTGTGGGGGCGACATTCAACAGTCCTGTGGGGGCGACATTCAACAGTCCTGTGGGGGCGACATTCAACAGTCCTGTGGGGGCGACATTCAACAGTCCTGTGGGGGCGACATTCAACAGTCCTGTGGGGGCGACATTCAACAGTCCTGTGGGGGCGACATTCAACAGTCCTGTGGGGGCGACATTCAACAGTCCTGTGGGGGCGACATTCAACAGTCCTGTGGGGGCGACATTCAACAGTCCTGTGGGGGCGACATTCAACAGTCCTGTGGGGGCGACATTCAACAGTCCTGTGGGGGCGACATTCAACAGTCCTGTGGGGGCGACATTCAACAGTCCTGTGGGGGCGACATTCAACAGTCCTGTGGGGGCGACATTCAACAGTCCTGTGGGGGCGACATTCAACAGTCCTGTGGGGGCGACATTCAACAGTCCTGTGGGGGCGACATTCAACAGTCCTGTGGGGGCGACATTCAACAGTCCTGTGGGGGCGACATTCAACAGTCCTGTGGGGGCGACATTCAACAGTCCTGTGGGGGCGACATTCAACAGTCCTGTGGGGGCGACATTCAACAGTCCTGTGGGGGCGACATTCAACAGTCCTGTGGGGGCGACATTCAACAGTCCTGTGGGGGCGACATTCAACAGTCCTGTGGGGGCAACATTCAACAGTCCTGTGGGGGCGACATTCAACAGTCCTGTGGGGGCGACATTCAACAGTCCTGTGGGGGCGACATTCAACAGTCCTGTGGGGGCGACATTCAACAGTCCTGTGGGGCGACATTCAACAGTCCTGTGGGGGCGACATTCAACAGTCCTGTGGGGGCGACATTCAACAGTCCTGTGGGGGCGACATTCAACAGTCCTGTGGGGGCGACATTCAACAGTCCTGTGGGGGCGACATTCAACAGTCCTGTGGGGGCGACATTCAACAGTCCTGTGGGGGCGACATTCAACAGTCCTGTGGGGGCGACATTCAACAGTCCTGTGGGGGCGACATTCAACAGTCCTGTGGGGGCGACATTCAACAGTCCTGTGGGGGCGACATTCAACAGTCCTGTGGGGGCGACATTCAACAGTCCTGTGGGGGCGACATTCAACAGTCCTGTGGGGGCGACATTCAACAGTCCTGTGGGGGCGACATTCAACAGTCCTGTGGGGGCGACATTCAACAGTCCTGTGGGGCGACATTCAACAGTCCTGTGGGGGCGACATTCAACAGTCCTGTGGGGGCGACATTCAACAGTCCTGTGGGGGCGACATTCAACAGTCCTGTGGGGGCGACATTCAACAGTCCTGTGGGGGCAACATTCAACAGTCCTGTGGGGGCGACATTCAACAGTCCTGTGGGGGCGACATTCAACAGTCCTGTGGGGGCGACATTCAACAGTCCTGTGGGGGCGACATTCAACAGTCCTGTGGGGGCGACATTCAACAGTCCTGTGGGGCGACATTGAACAGTCCTGTGGGGGCGACATTCAACAGTCCTGTGGGGGCGACATTCAACAGTCCTGTGGGGGCGACATTCAACAGTCCTGTGGGGGCGACATTCAACAGTCCTGTGGGGGCGACATTCAACAGTCCTGTGGGGGCGACATTCAACAGTCCTGTGGGGGCGACATTCAACAGTCCTGTGGGGGCGACATTCAACAGTCCTGTGGGGGCGACATTCAACAGTCCTGTGGGGGCGACATTCAACAGTCCTGTGGGGGCGACATTCAACAGTCCTGTGGGGGCGACATTCAACAGTCCTGTGGGGGCGACATTCAACAGTCCTGTGGGGGCGACATTCAACAGTCCTGTGGGGGCGACATTCAACAGTCCTGTGGGGGCGACATTCAACAGTCCTGTGGGGGCGACATTCAACAGTCCTGTGGGGGCGACATTCAACAGTCCTGTGGGGGCGACATTCAACAGTCCTGTGGGGCGACATTCAACAGTCCTGTGGGGGCGACATTCAACAGTCCTGTGGGGGCGACATTCAACAGTCCTGTGGGGGCGACATTCAACAGTCCTGTGGGGGCGACATTCAACAGTCCTGTGGGGGCGACATTCAACAGTCCTGTGGGGGCGACATTCAACAGTCCTGTGGGGGCGACATTCAACAGTCCTGTGGGGGCGACATTCAACAGTCCTGTGGGGGCGACATTCAACAGTCCTGTGGGGGCGACATTCAACAGTCCTGTGGGGGCGACATTCAACAGTCCTGTGGGGGCGACATTCAACAGTCCTGTGGGGGCGACATTCAACAGTCCTGTGGGGGCGACATTCAACAGTCCTGTGGGGGGCGACATTCAACAGTCCTGTGGGGGCGACATTCAACAGTCCTGTGGGGGCGACATTCAACAGTCCTGTGGGGCGACATTCAACAGTCCTGTGGGGGCGACATTCAACAGTCCTGTGGGGGCGACATTCAACAGTCCTGTGGGGGCGACATTCAACAGTCCTGTGGGGGCGACATTCAACAGTCCTGTGGGGGCGACATTCAACAGTCCTGTGGGGGCGACATTCAACAGTCCTGTGGGGGCGACATTCAACAGTCCTGTGGGGGCGACATTCAACAGTCCTGTGGGGGCGACATTCAACAGTCCTGTGGGGCGACATTCAACAGTCCTGTGGGGGAACATTCAACAGTCCTGTGGGGGCAACATTCAACAGTCCTGTGGGGGCGACATTCAACAGTCCTGTGGGGGCGACATTCAACAGTCCTGTGGGGGCGACATTCAACAGTCCTGTGGGGGCGACATTCAACAGTCCTGTGGGGGCGACATTCAACAGTCCTGTGGGGGCGACATTCAACAGTCCTGTGGGGGCGACATTCAACAGTCCTGTGGGGGCGACATTCAACAGTCCTGTGGGGGCGACATTCAACAGTCCTGTGGGGGCGACATTCAACAGTCCTGTGGGGGCGACATTCAACAGTCCTGTGGGGGCGACATTCAACAGTCCTGTGGGGGCGACATTCAACAGTCCTGTGGGGGCGACATTCAACAGTCCTGTGGGGGCGACATTCAACAGTCCTGTGGGGGCGACATTCAACAGTCCTGTGGGGGCGACATTCAACAGTCCTGTGGGGGCGACATTCAACAGTCCTGTGGGGGCGACATTCAACAGTCCTGTGGGGGCGACATTCAACAGTCCTGTGGGGGCGACATTCAACAGTCCTGTGGGGG
Organism: Panulirus ornatus; assembly: GCF_036320965.1. Classification (NCBI taxonomy): domain Eukaryota; kingdom Metazoa; phylum Arthropoda; class Malacostraca; order Decapoda; family Palinuridae; genus Panulirus; species Panulirus ornatus. The sequence continues at coordinate 11,106,973 of NC_092284.1, forward strand.
CGACATTCAACAGTCCTGTGGGGGCGACATTCAACAGTCCTGTGGGGGCGACATTCAACAGTCCTGTGGGGGCGACATTCAACAGTCCTGTGGGGGCGACATTCAACAGTCCTGTGGGGGCGACATTCAACAGTCCTGTGGGGGCGACATTCAACAGTCCTGTGGGGGCGACATTCAACAGTCCTGTGGGGGCGACATTCAACAGTCCTGTGGGGGCGACATTCAACAGTCCTGTGGGGGCGACATTCAACAGTCCTGTGGGGGCGACATTCAACAGTCCTGTGGGGGCGACATTCAACAGTCCTGTGGGGGCGACATTCAACAGTCCTGTGGGGGCGACATTCAACAGTCCTGTGGGGGCGACATTCAACAGTCCTGTGGGGGCGACATTCAACAGTCCTGTGGGGGCGACATTCAACAGTCCTGTGGGGGCGACATTCAACAGTCCTGTGGGGCGACATTCAACAGTCCTGTGGGGGCGACATTCAACAGTCCTGTGGGGGCGACATTCAACAGTCCTGTGGGGGCGACATTCAACAGTCCTGTGGGGGCGACATTCAACAGTCCTGTGGGGGCGACATTCAACAGTCCTGTGGGGGCGACATTCAACAGTCCTGTGGGGGCGACACTGAACAGCCCTGTGGGGGCGACATTCAACAGTCCTGTGGGGGCGACATTCAACAGACCTGTGGGGCGACATTCAACAGTCCTGTGGGGGTGACATTCAACAGACCTGTGGGGGGCAACATTCAACAGTCCTGTGGGGGGTGACATTCAACAGACCTGTGGGGGCGACATTCAACAGTCCTGTGGGTTTTACCGAGAGGATGTCCATTTTGGGTGAACCCCCCAACCCCATTTGAGAATGACACTGAGAGAGTGGAGCACAGAGGCGTGGTGCCAGAAGGAGAATTTCATCCAATGTGAACAGATCCATCGACTTATTCTGCCTTAAGAAAAAACTGAAGGTCAAAAGGCGATCTGATAACGGTATTCCAAAGCGATGAATAGGTTTCTGTGTTCCTCTCGATCTCAGCAATGACTTCATGGTAGATCCGTCCAATCTCATTGGAAGGAATGGACGTAAATACGTTGGGAGAGGGGTCAAAGTTGAAGGTTGAACGAGGCTAAGTACTTTATCTCAACAGGCTTGTTATCTCGTGGAAATGATAGGCCAGTTAGAATCGTTTGACAGCCAAACTACAGTCAAAACTGAAGGTTGAACGAGGCTAAGTACTTTATCTCAACATGGTTGTTATCTCGTGGAAATGATAGGCCAGTTAGAGTCGTTTGACAGCCAAACCACAGATATATATATATATGTATATATATATATATATATATATATATATATATATATATATATATATATATATATATATATATATACACACACGATTAGGATTAAGAATTGGTGATTAATTAAGTCATTAATTACTTCCAAGTCCATGATATTTCTCCTTGAAGACTCCATTTGTCTTTGGTGAATCTAAACTGCTTAAGAAACTTCCAAACTCAAAGGGTTACGGGGTCAAGGGGTCAAGGTCGTGGGCGGTCAAGGGGAGGCTCCTCTCTCCCCTCTCCCTCCCTCTCCCCTCTCCCTCACCCCAGGCGGTCAAAAGGGGAGAGAGGAGGGGAGAAGGGGGTCAGTCAAAAAACCCCCTCCCTGGAGATCACAGAAGCTGGGTCAGGTTGGAGATGTGTGTGTGTGTGTGTAGCATAGCAGTGTGTGTGTGTGTGTGTGTGTGTGTAGCATAGCAGTGTGTGTGTGTGTGTGTGTGTGTGTGTGTCTATCCCCTCTTTGTATACAAATCCTTGGGATGATTTTGGTGGTGGTGTGGCCCGGGGTATAGTGGTGGGTGGTGGTGTGGCCCGGAGTATAGTGGTGGGTGGTGGTGTGGCCCGGAGTATAGTGGTGGGTGGTGGTGTGGCCAGGAGTATAGTGGTGGGTGGTGGTGTGGCCAGGAGTATAGTGGTGGGTGGTGGTGTGGCCAGTAGTGGTGGGTGGTGGTGTGGCCCGGGGTATAGTGGTGGGTGGTGGTGTGGCCCGGAGTATAGTGGTGGGTGGTGGTGTGGCCCGGAGTATAGTGGTGGGTGGTTTTGTGGCCCGGAGTATAGTGGTGGGTGGTGGTGTGGCCCGGGGTATAGTGGTGGGTGATGGTGTGGCCCGGAGTATAGTGGTGGGTGGTGGTGTGGCCCGGGGTATAGTGGTGGGTGGTGGTGTGGCCTGGGGTATAGTGGTGGGTGGTGGTGTGGCCCGGAGTATAGTGGTGGGTGATGGTGTGGCCCGGAGTATAGTGATGGATGGGGTGTGGCCAGGAGTATATTGGTGGGTGGTGGTGTGGCCAGGAGTATAGTGGTGGGTGGTGGTGTGGCCAGGAGTATAGTGGTGGGTGTTGGTGTGGCCCGGGGTATAGTGGTGGGTGGTGGTGTGGCCCGGAGTATAGTCATGGGTGGGGTGTGGCCGGGGTATAGTGATGGTTGGTGGTGTGGCCAAGAGTATAGTGGTGGGTGGTGTGTGGCCAGGAGTATAGTGGTGGGTGGTGGTGTGGCCCGGGGTATAGTGATGGTTGGTGGTGTGGCCAGGAGTATAGTGGTGGGTGGTGTGTGGCCAGGAGTATAGTGGTGGGTGGTGGTGTGGCCAGGAGTATAGTGGTGGGTGGTGGTGTGGCCAGGAGTATAGTGGTGGGTGATGTGGCCCGGATAATAGCAGTGGTTGGTGGTGTGGCCCGGTGTAGTGGTGGGTGGTTGTGTGGCCCGGAGTATAGCAGTGGGTGGTGGTGTGGCCTGGAGTATAGCAGTGGGTGGTTGTGTGGCAAGGAGTATAGCAGTGGGTGCTTGTATGGCCCGGAGTATAGCAGTGGGTGGTGGTGTGGCCCGGAGTATAGTGGTGGGTGGGGTGTGGCCCGGGGTATAGCAGTGGGTGGTGTTGTGGCCCGGGGTTTAGCAGTGGGTGGTGGTGTGGCCCGGGGTATAGCAGTGGGTGCTTGTATGGCCCGGAGTATAGCATTGGGTAGTGGTGTGGCCCGGGATATAGCAGTGGGTGTTTGTATGGCCCGGAGTATAGCAGTGGGTGGTGTTGTGGCCCGGAGTATAGCAGTGGGTGCTTGTATGGTCCGGAGTATAGCAGTGGGTGGTGGTGTGGCCCGGGGTGTAGCATTGGGTGCTTGTATGGCCCGGAGTATAGCAGTGGGTGGTGGTGTGGCCCGGGGTATAGCAGTGGGTGGTGGTGTGGCCCGGGGTATAGCAGTGGGTGGTGGTGTGGCCCGGGATATAGCAGTGGGTGCTTGTATGGCCCGGAGTATAGCAGTGGGTGGTGGTGTGGCCCGGAGTCTATCAGTGGGTGGTGGTGTGGCCAGGAGTATAGCAATGGGTGCTTGTATGGCCCGGAGTATAGCAGTGGGTGGTGGTGTGGCCCGGAGTATAGCAGTGGGTGGCGCCGCTTGTGGTCCGGAGTATAGCAGTGGGTGGTGGTGTGGCCCGGGGTATAGCAGTGGGTGGTGGTGTGGCCCGGGGTATAGTAGTGGGTGGTGGTGTGGCCCGGAGTATAGCAGTGGGTGGTGTTGTGGCCCGGAGTCTATCAGTGAGTGGTGGTGTGGCCCGGAGTATAGCAGTGGGTGGCGCCGCTTGTGGCCACGGAGCACCGCTCACCAAGGCCGACCAAACTCGCCCACTTACACCACACACTTAACCCTCCCACTTACAAGAACAAACTCCTCCTCCTCCCCTCACTACTTACAAATCTAAGTAACCAACCGTGTCAAGTATTAAGTGTAAAGTATACCCACTGCTGAGAGTCGTGGTTAAGTGGGTATGGCACATGACGTGTGTCTGGGCGGCGCCAGGGTTGGGATCTCGGCTCGCTGGATCCCATATCTTCTTCCTCTTCCCCAGCTGGGCAGCGTCACTTGGGCTCCCTTGGGACCTGACACACACGCGCACGCGCCCCTTCGGCATCCCAGGGAATGCCCAAATACTCCTGAAACTCCCAAATGGCTTAGAAATATTGAAATATTCGTCTGTAAGTGGTGAATATCGTCGCCTCCTACCCGCGCAGGCGCCGTGGGCGAAGTCGTCGTACACTCGAGGGGGGTAAGTTATCGTACCCCAGCCTCCTCCTGCCCGCGCAGGCGCCGTGGGCGAAGTCATCGTACACTCGGGGGGGACAAGTCGTCGTACCCCAGCGAGTTATGTCGCGTCCGCCAAGATCTTTAATGAACCAAGGTCAAGTCTCTCAGCTCAGTAGGGATAAAAGAAGAGGATTTTAAACTGATCAGAATTATCTCTAAGTGGAGGATTTCTCCGTCTCTCAGAACTGTCTCTAAATGGAGGATGAGAATTATCTCTATGGAGGATTCCCTCTGTCTCTCAGAATTATCTCACAATGGAGGATAAGAATTATCTCTGTGGAGAATTCCCTCTGTCTCTCAGAATTGTCTCTAAATGGAGGATCAGAATTATCTCTCTATGGAGAATTGCCTCTGTCTCTCACAATTATCTCACAATGGAGGATTCCCTGTCTCAGAATTATCTCTCAATGGAGGATCAGAATTATCTATGGAGAATTGCCTCTGTCTCTCAGAATTGTCTCTAAATGGATCAGAATTATCTCTCTATGGAGGATTCCCTCTGTCTCTCAGAATTATCTCTCAATGGAGGATGAGAATTATCTCTATGGAGGATTCCCTCTGTCTCAATTATCTCTAAATTGAGGATCAGAATTATCTCAAAGGAGAATTGCCTGTCTCTCAGAATTCTCTCTCAACGGAGGATCAGAATTATCTCTATGGAGGATTCCCTCTGTCTCTCAGAATTATCTCTGTATGGAGGATTCCTGTCTCTCAGAATTCTCTCTCAATGGAGGATTCCTCTGTCTCTCAGAATTATCTCTAAATTGAGGATCAGAATTATCTCTATGGAGAATTGCCTGTGTCTCTCAGAATTATCTTTAAATGAAGGATCTGAATTATCTCTCTAAGGAGAATTCCCTCAGAATGTCTCTCAGAATTATCTCTCAATGGAGGATCAGAAGATGTATGTTTAAGACCCCAAGTGTTCCACGATGAATAATTCGTCGGTTTTGGAAGACCCAAATATTCGCTCAGTGAATCACTCGATCAAAAGGAGATTAGAAAGGTCGAGTGACACACACACACACACACCACACACAGAAGGTCAGGCACTAATTACCAGCATGTGCCGCACTGGGCCCAAGATTGTTGACACACGAGCGCAGAGAGAGAGAGAGAGAGAGAGAGAGAGAGAGAGAGAGAGAGAGAGAGAGAGAGAGAGAGAGAGGCCGAGCCTGGGCCAGATGCGGGTGTGTAGCCTATATGTAAGCCGTGTGTGCTCATATGGAGGCGTGTGGCAACAAGAAAGGACGCAGAAGAATGAAGGAAGGGAAGGGGTGAAGGAAGGACACAGAAGAATGAAGGAAGGAAAAGGGTGAAAAGGAAGGACAGAGACAATGAAGGAAGGGAAGGGGTGAAGGAAGGACAGAGACAATGAAGGAAGGGAAGGGGTGAAGGAAGGATACAGAATATGAAGGAAGGGAAGGGGTGAAGGAAGGACAGAGACAATGAAGGAAGGGAAGGGGTGAAGGAAGGACAGAGACAATGAAGGAAGGAAAGGGGTGAAAGAAACGATAATCAAATAGGAAAGAAGCTTCAAAGTTGTAGATTTTGATAGAAACGAGATATCAAAGAGGAAAAAGCCACCAAAGTGTAGATTCTGATATAAACGCATTAATCAAATAGGAAAGAAGCTCAAAGTTGTAGAATTTGAATAGAAAACGACATATGAAAATAGAAGAAGACTTAAAAAGTATAGATTTTGAGAAACGACATAATGAAATAGGAAAGAAGACTTGAAAGTGTAGATTTTGATAGAAATGCATAATCAAATAAGGAAAGAAGCCTCAAAGCAGTGATTTTGAAGAAAGGCTAATCAAAAGGGGAAAGAAGCCTTCAAAGTGTGTAGATTTGATAGAAAGACATAATCAAATAGGAAAAGGAAGCTTCAAAGTTGTAGATTTTGATAGAAAGGACAAAATGAAATAGAAAAGAAGCCTTCAAAGTGTAGATTTTGAAGAAACGCATAATAAATAGGAAAGAAGCCTTCAAGTTGTAGATTTTGAAAAAAGGCATAACAATAGGAAAGGAGTCTTTCAAAGTTGTAGATTTTCATAGAAATGGCATAATGAAAAAGGAAAGAAGCCTTCAAAGTGTAGATTTTGATAGAAACGAGCATAATCAAACAGGAAAGAAGCCTTCAAAGTTGTAGATTTTGATAGAAACGGCATAATCAAATAGGAAAGAAGCTTCAAAGTTGTAGATTTTGATAGAAACGCATAATCAAATAGGAAAGAAGCCTTCAAAGTTGTAAATTTTGATAGAAACAGCATAATCAAATGGAAAAGAAGCTTTCAAAGTTGTAGATTTTGATAGAAACGACATAATCAAATAGGAAAGAAGCCTTCAAAGTTGTAGATTTTGATAGAAACGACATAATCAAATAGGAAAGAAGCCTTCAAAGTTGTAGATTTTGATAGAAACGACATAATCAAATAGGAAAGAAGCCTTCAAAGTTGTAGATTTTGATAGAAACGGCATAATCAAATAGGAAAGAAGCCTTCAAAGTTGTAGATTTTGATAGAAACGGCATAATCAAATAGGAAAGAAGCCTTCAAAGTTGTAGATTTTGATAGAAACGCATAATCAAATAGGAAAGAAGCCTTCAAAGTTGTAGATTTTGATAGAAACGGCATAATCAAATAGGAAAGAAGCCTTCAAAGTTGTAGATTTTGATAGAAACGGCATAATCAAATAGGAAAGAAGCCTTCAAAGTTGTAGATTTTGATAGAAACGGCATAATCAAATAGGAAAGAAGCCTTCAAAGTTGTAGATTTTGATAGAAACGGCATAATCAAATAGGAAAGAAGCCTTCAAAGTTGTAGATTTTGATAGAAACGGCATAATCAAATAGGAAAGAAGCCTTCAAAGTTGTAGATTTTGATAGAAACGGCATAATCAAATAGGAAAGAAGCCTTAAAGTGTAGATTTTGATAGAAACGGCATAATCAAATAGGAAAGAAGCCTTCAAAGTTGTAGATTTTGATAGAAACGGCATAATCAAATAGGAAAGAAGCCTTCAAAGTTGTAGATTTTGATAGAAACGGCATAATCAAATAGGAAAGAAGCCTTCAAAGTTGTAGATTTTGAGAGAAACGGCATAACCAAATAAGAAAAACGACTTCAGAGTTGAAGATTTTGATAGAAAGACATAATGAAATAGGAAAGAAACCTTCAAAGTCTAAATTTTGATACAAACGGCATAATGAAATAGGAAAGAAGCCTTCAAAGTTGGAGATTTGAATAGAAACGGCATAATGAAATAAGAAAGAAGCCTTCAAAGTGTAGATTTTGATAGAAACAGCATAATTGAATAGGAAAGAAGCCTTCACAGTTGTAGATTTTGATAGAAACGACATAATCAAATAGGAAAGAAGCCTTCAAAGTTGTAGATTTTGATAGAAACGGCATAATCAATTAGGAAGGAAGCCTTGAAAGTTGTAGATTTTGATAGATACGACATAATCAAATAGGAAAGACGTCTTCAAAGTTGTAGATTTTGATAGATACGACATAATCAAATACGAAACAAGCCTTCAACGTTTTAGATTTTGATAGAAACGGCATAACCAAATAGGAAAGAAGCCTTCAAAGTTGTAGATTTTTATAGAAACGACATAATGAAATAGGAAAGAAGACTTCAAAGTTGTAGATTTTGATAGAAACGGCATAATCAAATAGGAAAGAAGACTTCAGATTTGTAGATTTTGATAGATACAACATAATCAAATAGGAAAGAAGCCTTGAAAGTTGTAGATTTTGATAGAAACGGCATAATCAAATGGGAAAGGTCTTCAATGTTGTAGATTTTGATAGAATTGGCAAAATCAAATAGGAAAGAAGCCTTCAAAGTTGTACATTTTGATAGAAACGACATAATCAAATAGGAAAGAAGCGTTGAAAGTTGTAGATTTTGATAGAAACGGCATAATCAAATGGAAAAAAAGCCATCAAAGTTGTAGATTTTCATATAAACGGCATAATCAAATAGGAAAGAAGCCTCCAAAGTTGTAGATTTTGAGAGAAACGACATAATCAAAGAGGAAAGAAGACTTCAAATTTGAAGATTTTGACAAAAACTGAAAAATCAAATAAGAAAGAAGACTTGAAAGTAGTGGATTTTGATAGAAACGGAATAATCAAAAAAGAAAGAAGCCTTCAAAGTGTAGATTTTGAAAGAAATGGCATAATCAAATAGGAAAGAAGACACTAAACTCGTAGATTTTGATAGAAACGACATAATCAAATACGAGAGGAGCCTTCTAAGTTGTAGATTTCAATAGAAACGGCATAATGAAATAGAGAAGAAGCCTTCAAAGTGCAGATTTTGATAGAAAACGGCATAATCAAATAGGAAAGAAGCCTTCAAAGTTGTAGATTTTGATAAAAACGACATAATCAAATAGAAAAGGAGCCTTCAAAGTTGTAGGTTTTGATAGAAACGACATAATCAAATAAGGAAAGAAGCCTTCGAAGTTGTAGATTTTGATAGAAACGGCATAATCAAATAAGAAAGAAGAATTCAAAGTTGTAGATTTTGATAGAAACGGCATAATCAAATAGAAAAAAAAATCCTTGAAAGTTGTAGATTTTGATAAAAACGGCATAATCAAATAGCAAAGAAGCCTTCATAGTGTACATTTTGATAGAAACGGCATAATCAAATTGGATAGAAGCCTTAAAATTTGTAGATTTTGATAGAAACGACATAAACAAACAGGAAAGAAGGCTTCAAAGTTGTAGACTTTGATAGAAACGGCATAATCAAATAGATAAGAAGCCATCAAAGTTGTAGATTTTGATATAAACGGCATAAGCAAATGGAAAAGAAGCTTCAAAGTTGTAGATTTTGATAGGAACGACATAATCAAATAGGAAAGAAGCCTTCAAAGTTGTAGATTTTGATAGAAACGACATAATCAAATAGGAAAGAAGCTTTGAAAGTTGTAGATTTTGATAGAAACGGCATAATCAAACAGGAAAGAAGTCTTCAAAGTGTAGATTTTGATAGAAACGGCATAATCAAATGGGAAAGAAGCCTTCAGATTTGAAGATTTTGATAGAAACGACATAATCAAATGGGAAAGAAGCCTTTAGAGCTGTAGATTTTGATAGAAACTACATAATCAAATAGGAAAGAAGCCTTCAAAGTTGTAGATTTTGATAGAAACGGCATAATCAAATAGGAAAGAAGCCTTCAAAGTTGTAGATTTTGATAGAAACGACATAATAAATAGGAAAAAAGCCTTCAAAGTTATAGATTTTGATAACAACGACATAATCAAAAAGGAAAGAAACCTTCAAAGTTGTAGATTTTGATAGATACGACATAATTAAATAGGAAAGAATCCTTCAAAGTAGTAGATTTTTATAGAAACGACATAATGAAATAGGAAAGAAGCCTTCAAAGTTGTATATTTTGATAGAAACGGCATAATCAAGTAGGAAAGAAGACTTCAAAGTTGTAGATTTTGATAGATACGACATAATCAAACAGGAGAGAAGCCTTCAGAGTTGTAGATTTTGATAGAAACGACATAATCAAAATGGAAAGAAGCGTTGAAAGTTGTACATTTTGATAGACAGGACAAAATAAAATACGAAAGAAGCCTTCAAGGTTGTTGATTTCGATAGAAACGACATAATGAAATAGGAAAGAAGCCTTCAAAGTCGTAGATTTTGAAAGAAACGGCATAATTAAATAGGAAAGACGCCTTCAAAGTTGTAGATTTTCATAGAAGAGCATAATTAAATAGGAAAGAAGCCTTCAAAGTTGTAGATTTTGATAGAAACGTCATAATCAAATAGGAAAGAAGCGTTGAAGTTGTAGATTTTGATAGAAACGGCATAATCAAATAGAAAGAAGCCTTCAAAGTTGTAGATTTTGATAGAAACGACATAATTAAAGAGGAAAGAAGCCTTCAAAGTTCTAGATTTTGGTAGAAACGGCATAATCAAATAGATAAAAAGCCTTCAAAGTTGTAGATTTTTATAGAAACGGCGTAATGAAATGGGAAAAAAGCCTTCAAAGTTGTAGATTTTCAAAGATACGACATAATCAAATAGGCAAGAAGCCTTCGAAGTTGTAGATTTTGATAGAAACGACATAATCAAATAGGAAATAAGCCTTGAAAGTTGTAGAATTTGATAGAAACGACATAATCAAATAGGAAAGAAGCCTTCAAAGTTGTAGATTTTGATAGAAACGGCATAATCAAATGGAAAAAAAAGCCATCAAAGTTGTAGATTTTGATAGAAACGACATAATCAAAGAGGAAAGAAGACTTCAATGTTGTAGATTTTGACAAAAACTGCATAATGAAATAGGAAAGAAGACTTGAAAGTAGTAGATCTTGATAGAAACGGCATAATCAAAAAAGAAAGAAGCCTTCAAAGTGTAGATTTTGAAAGAAATGGTATAATCAAATAGGAAAGAAGACTTTAAAGTCGTAGATTTTGATAGAAACGACATAATCAAATAAGAAAGGAGTCTTCTAAGTTGTAGATTTCAATAGAAGCGGCATAATGAAATAGAAAAGAAGCTTTGAAAGTGTAGATTTTGATAAAAACGGCATAATCAAATAGGAAAGAAGCCTTCAAAGTTGTAGATTTTGATAGAAACGACATAATCAAATAAGGAAGAAGCCTTCGAAGTTGTAGATTTTGATAGAAACGGCACAATCAAATATGAAAGAAGAATTCAGAGTTGTAGATTTTGATAGAAACGGCATAATCAAATAGAAAAAAGAAGCCTTGAAAGTTGTAGATTTTGATGGAAACGGCATAATCAAATAGAAAAGAAGCCTTCAAAGTGTACATTTTGATAGAAACGGCATAATCAAATAGGAAAGAAGCCTTCAAAGTTGTAGACTTTGATGGAAACGGCATAATCAAGTAGATAAGAAGCCATCAAAGTTGTAGATTTTGATATAAACGGCATAAGCAAATGGAAAAGAAGCTTTCAAAGTTGTAGATTTAGATAGAAACGACATAATCAAATAGGAAAGAAACCTTCAAAATTGTAGATTTTGATAGAAACGACATAATCAAATAGGAAAGAAGTCTTCAAAGTTGTAGATTTAGATAGAAACGACATAATCAAATAGGAAAGGAGCCTTCAAAGTTGTAGATTTTGATAGAAACGACATAATCATATAGGAAAGAAGGTTTCAAAGTTGTAGATTTTGATAGAAACGACATAATTAAATAGGAAAGAAGCCTTGAAAGTTGTAGATTTTGATAGACAGGACACAATCAAATACGAAGGAAGCCTTCATGGTTGTGGATTTTAACAGAACCGACATAATCAAATAGGACAGAAGCCTTCAAAGTTGTAGATTTTGATAGAAAAGACATAATCAAATTGGAAAGAAGCCTTCAAAGTGTAGATTTTCATAGAAACGGCATAATCAAATAGGAAAAAAGGCCTTGAAAGTTATAGATTTTGATAAAAACGGCATAATCAAAGAGGAAAGAAGCCTTGAAAACTGTAGATTTTGAAAGAAACGGCATAATTAAATAGGAAAGAAGCCTTCAAATTTGTAGATTTTGATAGAAACGGCATAATCAAATAGGAAAGAAGCATTCAAAATTGTAGATTTTCATAGAAACGGCATAATCAAATAGAATAGAAGCCTTCAAAGTTGTAGATTTTGATAGAAACGGCATAATCTAATAGGAAAGAAGTCTTCAAAGTTGTAGATTTTGATAGAAACGACATAATCAAATAGGAAAGAATTCTTCAAGGCGTAGATTTTGATAGAAACGGCATAATCAAATGGGAAAGCAGCCTTCAAAGTTGTAGATTTCAATAGAAACGAAGTCTTCAAAGTGTAAATTTTGATAGAAACGGCATAATCAAAGAGGAAAGAACCCTTCAAAGATGTAGTTCTTGATAGAAACGTTGTAATCAATCGGGAAAGAAGCCATTAAAGTGTAGATTTTGATAAAATGATATAATCAAATAGGAAAAAAGCCTTCAAAGTCTAGATTTTCATAGAAACGGCATAATCAAATAGGAAAGAAGCCTTCAAAGTTGTAGATTTTGATAGAAACGACATAACCAAATAGGAAATAAGTCTTCAAAGTGTAGATTTTGATAGAAACTGCTTAATCAAGTAGAAAAGAAGCCTTCAAAGTTGTAGATTTTGATAGAAACGGCATAATCTAATAGGAAAGAAGCCTTCAAAGTTGTAGATTTTGATAGAAACGACATAATCAAATAGGAAAGAATTCTTCAAGGCGTAGATTTTGATAGAAACGGCATAATCAAATGGGAAAGCAGCCTTCAAAGTTGTAGATTTTAATAGAAACGAAGTCTTCAAAGTGTAAATTTTGATAGAAACGGCATAATCAAAGAGGAAAGAACCCTTCAAAGATGTAGTTCTTGATAGAAACGTTGTAATCAATCGGGAAAGAAGCCATTAAAGTGTAGATTTTGATAAAATGATATAATCAAATAGGAAAAAAGCCTTCAAAGTCTAGATTTTCATAGAAACGGCATAATCAAATAGGAAAGAAGCCTTCAAAGTTGTAGATTTTGATAGAAACGACATAACCAAATAGGAAATAAGTCTTCAAAGTGTAGATTTTGATAGAAACTGCTTAATCAAGTAGAAAAGAAGCCTTCAAAGTTGTAGATTTTGATAGAAACGGCATAATCAAACAGGAAAGAAGCCTTCAAAGTTGTAGATTTTGATAAAAACGACATAACCAAATAGGAAAGTATTCTTCAAAGCGTAGATTTTGAGAGAAACGGCATAAACAAATAGGAAACAAGCCTTCAAAGTTGTAGATTTTGATAGAAACTGCATAATCAAATAGGAAAGAAGCCTTCAAAGTGTAGATTTTGATAAAAACGACATAATCAAAGAGGAAAGAAGTCTTCAAAGTGTAGATTTTGATAAAAACGACATAATCAAATAGGAAAGAAGTCTTCAAAATTGTAGATTTTGATAGAAACGGCTTAATAGAATAAGAAAGAAGTCTTCAGTGGTGTAGATTTTGAGAGAAACGACATAATGAAATAGGAAAGAAGCCTTCAAAGTTGTAGATTTTGATAGAAACGACATAATCAAATGTGAAAGAAGCCTTCAAAGTTGTAGATTTTGATAGAAAAGACATAATCAAATTGGAAAGAAGCCTTAAACTTGTAATTCTGATAGAAAACGACATAATCAAATAGAAAAAAAAAACTTCAACGTTGTAGATTTTGATAGAAACGCTGTAATCAAATAGAAAAAAGTCTTAAAAGTGTAGACTATGATAGAAACGGCATAATCAAATAGGAAATAAGTCTTGAAAGCTGTAGATTTTGACAGAAACGGCATAATCCAATAGGATAGAAGTCTTCAAAGTGTAGATTTTCATAGAAACGGTATAATCAAATAGGAAAAAAAGCCTTCAAAGTTGTAGATTTTGATAAAAACGGCATAATCAAAGAGGAAAGAAGCCTTCAAAGTTGTAGATTTTGATAGAAACGGCATAATCAAATAGGAAAGAAGCTTTCAAAGTTATAGATTTTGATAGAAACGGCATAATCAAATAGGAAAGAAGCCTTCAAAGCTGTAGATTTTGATAGAAACGGTATAATCAAAGAGGAAAGAGGCCTTCAAAGTTGTAGAGTTTGATAGAAACGGCATAATCTAATAGGAAAGAAGTCTTCAAAGTTGTAGATATTGACAGAAACGACATAATCAAATAAGAAAGAATTCTTTAAGGCGTAGATATTGATAGAAACGGCATAATCAAATGGGAAAGCAGCCTTCAAAGTTATAGATTTTAATAGAAACGAAGTCTTCAAAGTGCATATTTTGAAAGAAACGGCATAATCAGAGGAGAGCTCCCTTTAAAGATGTAGTTTTTGATAGAAACGTTGTAATCAATCGGGAAAGAAGCCATTAAAGTGTAGATTTTGATAGAAAAGATATAATCAAATAGGAAAAAAGCATTCAAAGTCTAGATTCTCATAGAAACGGCATAATCAAATAGGAAAGAAGCCTTCAGAGTTGTAGATATTGAGAGAAAAGGCATAATCAAATAGGAAAAGAAGCCTTCAAAGTTGTAATTTTGATAGAAACGGCATAATCAAATAGAGAAGAAGTCTTCAGAGTTGTAGATTTTGATAGAAACGGCATAAGCAAATTGGAAAGAAGTCTTAAAAGTGCAGATTTTGATATAAACAGCATAACCAAATAGGAAAAAAGCCTTCAACGTTGTAGATTTTGATAGAAACGGCATAATCAAATAGGAAAGAAGTATTCAAAGTGTAGATTTTGATAGACACGGCATAATCAAATAGGAAATAAGCCTTCAAAGTATAGATTTTGATAGAAACGGCATTATCAAATACTGAAGAAGCCTTCAAAGTGCAGATTTTAATAGAAATGGCATAATCAAATAGGAAAGAAGCCTTCAAAGTGTAGATTTTGATAGAAACGGCATAATCAAATAAGAAAGAAGCCTTCAAAGCGTAGATTTTGATAGAAACGGCATAATCAGATGGGAAAGAAACCTTCAAAGTGTAGATTTTGATAGAGACGGCATAATCAAACAGGAGAGAAGCCTTCAAAGTGTAGATTTTGATAGAAACGGCATAATCAAATAGGAAAAAAGCCTTCAAAGTTGTAGATTTTGATAGAAACGGCATAATCAAATAGGAAAGAAGCCTTCAAAGTGTAGATTTTGATAGAAAAGACATAATCAAATGAGAAAGAAGCCTTCCAAGTTGTAGATTTTGATAGAAAAGACATAATCAAGTGGGAAAGAAGTATTCAAATTTGTAGATTTTGATAGAAACGACATAATCAAATCGGAAAGAAGCCTTCAAAAGTGTAGAAATTGATAGAGTCGACTTCATCAGGCGACTGAACCAGTTTGACTCATAATAGGCTCACGTTTCTGGTCAGGTCAGCCAATCTATAGCTGAGACACTTGTTAGACCACTTCTAATCCTGCTCAGAAGGTTACATGAGAAACATCCTGCTGCAAGCATGTTAATCAAGAACTCGGCGACGAGACACGAGACAAGATAACCAGAAAGCGAATGGTTCACTCCCTGCCATGCAGAAATTCTACCAGACTGGGAGGCATCGCAGATTCTTCTAAGACAGGATAATTTCCATCTTGCATCAAAGTGATGGATGGGCTGACTTGTGTGTTCTCCTGGACTGCCAGAAAGCATTTGACACGTTACCACCCCCCATCCCCCCCCAACAGAAAACCTTTGACACGGTACGCCTCCACCAGAAAGCCTTTGACACGGTACACCCCTACGAAAAAGCCTTTGACACGGTACCCCCACCAGACGTGTGTCCCCTGCTACGTAACGTAGAGTCTCGTGCAAGTATATGGATGAGGAAATTGGACTAGACATCCCCCCCCCTCCCCCAAGTCTGGTCACCTGAAGAAGCACAAAGAGTGTCAGAGAGGCCAGGCCAGGCCAAGATGGGGTCTGAATTAAGGCATATGAGCTACAATGAGAGGCTGAAGAATGCATACTTTGTTCACCACGGAGGAGAGAAGAGTCAGGGGTGACCTGAGTCCAGCTACTTGATCATATGGAAAGTTCAAGTCCTGGGACCACCACGGGTGTGAAACTCTCCATTCGTACTATGCAAATAGGCAACCACACACACACACACACACACACACACACACACACACACACACACTGTGGTGCAGTGGTTAGCAATGCCACCCGCCAGTCTAACGAAACCCGGTTCGAAACCCGGCTCGGGCAGCTGGCTCACAGCCAACCCAACTGTTCATCCTATCCTCACCCATTTTTGGAGATGGTCGATGAATAGGTTACATGATGTAAGCTGGGGAAGTAGATAGGGGGAGCGTTTGTGTCTCCATAAAGTTAAGTCTTCGTACGCATACCAGGGTAAGAGACGAGGGCAACACAAGTGTACGACACTCTCTCTCCCCCGTCACACACACACACACACACACACACACACACACACACACACACAGCCAACCACGTCACAATCACCCTCACCAGTCACGCACACAAGACCACCTCCTCCTCCTCCTCCCTCAACCATTACCCCCTCCTCACCCAGCGATTACCTCACGAGGAGGAGGTCCACCTCCTCCACCACACCACACCCCACGCTGCTCCACCTCCTCCACCACACCACACCCCACGCTGCTCCACCTCCTCCACCACACCACACCCCACGCTGCTCCACCTTCTCCACCACACCACACCCCACGCTGCTCCACCTCCTCCACCACACCACACCCCACGCTGCTCCACCTCCTCCACCACACCACACCCCACGCTGCTCTGCCCCACTAAGCTTCTCGACGCTGTCACCTCGGAACAATGAACTAAGCTGGAAGGAGCAGGGCATTGCGATCCCCCACAAATCCTCCAGCTATCGTCTTACGTCCGGCTTGTAAACTGGGGACGCTTGTGGAGGGGACGGACGACCCCGTGAACATCATGTGCCTTTCCCTGCGTCTGCAGACGAGCCACCAGACACACCACATCACGAGCGACGGGAAAATGGACAGTATATACACAAGATCATTATTTCCTCTACACTATCTATTATTAGAGACTCAACACCCTGGCTCTACCAGCTTACTCACTCACTCACTCACACTCTCTCTCACCCCTCTCACAACTCATGGGACAGTTTAGAAACTACAGCACCACCACCCGCCACCACCACCTGCCATCCCTCGTCCCCTAGTTGCAGTCCTGGCTCTACCAGCTCACTCACTCACTCACTCACACTCTCTCTAACCCCTCTCACCACTCATGGGACAGTTTAGAAACTACAGCATCATCCCTCCCGCCACCACCACCTGCCATCCCTCGTCCCCTAGTTGCAGTCCTGGCTCTACCAGCTTACTCACTCACTCACTTACTCACTCAAACTCTCTCTAACCCCTCTCACCACTCATGGGACAGTTTAGAAACTACAGCATCATCCCTCCCGCCACCACCACCTGCCATCCCTCGTCCCCTAGTTGCAGTTCGACACCATTACCACACCGAGCCCATCGAAGGTCATAGAAGACCCGTTACAAGACCATCCCCTTCCCAGCCAATGCTGACATTAATAAGGAACTGACTGGTATTTTTGGTGCGTGTGTGGATGCTGTTAGTATAACCTCGCCCCACATTTTATCAACCCCTCTGCTTATGTTACGTCTTTCTATGTATATATTCTTAACCCTTGCGCTTCGGTTAATTCAATAAACCGTTATCATCATTATTATTATTATTATTATTATTATTATTATGGCACACTTCCTAATTACTGACCCTACATTTTCACTTCACACTCCCTAATCCTCTTATTTCTCTCCCCTTAACACTTCTAAACGTACATTAATTGTCTTTTTCCCATACCTGCTGATAATCCTGTCTCCGCCCTCCACCATACACTTTTTTTTATGTCCCAACCATCTTTTCTTTTATACTTGGGTCGTACTTCCTTACCCACTCCAGCCCCAGAGCAGAACAAATTCGAATCTTAAACCCCCAAGTTGGACAGTTCGAGTCGAACATGACGGTACGACCCTTGGCAATAAATGTCTTGAACTCTAACCCGACTCCTTAAAAGAGTCGAACATGACGGTACGACCCTTGGCAATAAATGTCTTGAACTCTAACCCAACTCCTTAAAGGAGTCGAACATGACGGTACGACCCTTGGCTAGAAATGTCTTGAACTCTAACCCGACTCCTTAAAGGATCAGGTCAAAAGCCCGATCATAGTACTGGTGGATCCTGATGTTGTGCTCCGAGAACCGATTTCACTGTACCGTTCTCGCCTTTGAATTTATTCTACACCCCCAAGCTCATCCCGTGAACGATAGCGCGCAAAATAAAGGCTATAAAGGTCAGAAAAAGGTCTTTGTCAAGACCCCTCCAATGAGAATTAAGAGACCCTCCACTTTCTCTGTCCTCAGTAATACAATGCAATACCCTAGTTTCGCTGCCACGTAACAACACAGACTTATCATACATCCCCCAGGCCAGCACTGTAAGCTAACGTGTGGTGGGCCCTTTGCAAGGCCTTTGCTTAGCATGAACTTGTATACCTTTCAACGTCGTCTTAAAAAACCTTATTTTCATTGCCTTCGCCTTTACTTTGTCCCTAAGACACTTTAAGTCTTGGATCCCCTGAACACCAATATATAATCTCACGTCATATGTCCCTTTTCGTATGTGATCCTTAATCTAACCCTCTTCATCAGATGGTTTCTTCTAAGTTTCCTCTTACCTTCAAATGAGATCCAATTCCATCTCGGCCATTACCAGAGTGTCATCTTCATACACCAACCTCCATTCTCTCCAGTCGTGCAAAGACCTCCCATCTGTGAAAACATAAACCATCATGAGATCATATAACATCTTCCTTTCACTCATCCTCCACCCTCAAAACTACTGACTCATTGCCTCACGTCCTCTCGCTGCTTACACTCCTAAATCTCATTTATATATAAACATTTCTCCAAGCGCTCATTCCTCGGACTTAAAATACATACGCTTGAAACATTCAGCAACACTGTTCTTGTAAATTCACCATGTTTTTGTCTCTACAATGCTACATTTTTTTTTTCATAAATTTTCCATTTATGTTGTCCTCAATGAGGCCCAGATAAATAAGTTACTCTCATCATTGTCAACAAGGCTAACCTATCACTCATGACCCATCTTATTACCTGTATTACTAATTCTACTCCTTTCTCCACCTGTGGTTACGAATCTCTTCACTTTATCACATTAATTTATCAACATTTTGACATAGGCTTACGATCACGTTATCCGCTCATTTATCATATTGTATACCCCAAGCCAACTTGAAAAATACCTCGCAAGATCATCCATTTATAACTGACAATGGTATATGAAATAAATAATCTAAATACATGTGAATCTACCAAGTTGGGATGACCATCTGCATCATCTGCCAACAGCTGCTGCCCTGACGCTGGATTTGTTTACATGTGGCGGTGGCGCGGCGTGACGTCATGCCCGCTGGGCTAAAATAATACGGACACAAAACAAAGCAATTGGACGGGGGTCAGGCAGGCCTCCTCCGGGATTACAGCGATATCAAATAATCGAGGCTAATTTAAGCCCCAGGGGGAGTTGATAGTCTGTCCCTAACCTCTTAAGTACGACCATTGGAGTACGACTTCACCACGACCCTTGCACAGAGTGACAACAACATTGACCATAACAAGTACGACCCATGGAGTATACTGGCCTGACCTTTGACCTGACCCCAAGAGATAAGGTCAGAGTGACAACAACATTGACCATAAATACGACCCATGGAGTATACTGGCTTGACCTTTGACCTGACCCTAAGAGATAAGGTCAAGGGCTGAGCCTCACAACTTATCCAATGGTCGTAGAGTCGTACTCAAGAATCTTTTTAAATAATACAGCTTTGGTAAAAAAAAAATAAATAAAGAAAATACTGCCATGAGGACACACACACACACACACACACACACACACAAGCCGTGGACACACACACACACACACACACTTAAGACGTGGACACACACACACACACACACACACTTAAGACGTGGACACACACACACACACACTTAAGACGTGGACACACACACACACACACACACACACACACACACACACTTAAGACGTGGACACACACACACACACACACACACACTTAAGACGTGGACACACACACACACACACACACACACACACACACTTAAGACATGGACGAAATGACATTCATGATGGTAAAATCATATCCCAAAAATGAACATTAGACCCATTACACGCTACAGATAACCCAGGAAATATCATTTAAGTTCCTACAATAACCCCACCCCCTTTTTTTTTTTAGGAGGCCAGATGAAGCGAGTTTAGTGAAGAACTAGTTATGTGGAGCAGGGTCGGCTTGGGGCCCCATCAGCCAAATAACATGGCAAGTTTAAGCTTGACCCACATAAGCACATACCCTCAGGCATTATTTATTATTTTTGGTCACTTCCACGGGGCAACATAAGTTTAAAAACCCTCCCCAAACCACCAATCGTAAATTAGACCCTAAATTATATAGTATTAACGGTGAATTAGACCCTAAATTGTATAGTGTTAACGGTAAATTAGACCCTAAATTGTATAGTATTAACGGTAAATTAGACCCTAAATTGTATAGTGTTAACGGTAAATTAGACCCTAAATTGTATAGTATTAACGGTAAATTAGACCCTAAATTGTATAGTGTTAACGGTAAATTAGACCCTAAATTGTATAGTGTTAACGGTAAATTAGACCCTAAATTGTATAGTGTTAACGGTAAATTAGACCCTAAATTGTATAGTGTTAACGGTAAATTAGACCCTAAATTGTATAGTATTAACGGTAAATTAGACCCTAAATTGTATTTTATTAACGGTAAATTAGACCCTAAATTGTATAGCATTAACGGTAAATTAGACCCTAAATTGTAAGGCATTAACGGTAAATTAGACCCTAAATTGTATAGCATTAACGGTAAATTAGACCCTAATTGTATAGTATTAACGGTGAATTAGACCCTAAATTGTATAGCATTAACGGTAAATTAGACCCTAAATTGTATAGTATTAACGGTAAATTAGACCCTAAATTGTAAGGCATTAACGGTAAATTAGACCCTAAATTGTATAGTGTTAACGATAAATTAGACCCTAAATTGTATAGTATTAACGGTAAATTAGACCCTAAATTGTAAGGCATTAACGGTAAATTAGACCCTAAATTGTATAGCATTAACGGTAAATTAGACCCTAAATTGTTTAGCATTAACGGTAAATTAGACTCTAAATTGTATAGCATTAACGGTAGACCCTAAATTGTATTTTATTAACGGTAAATTAGACCCTAAATTGTATAGTGTTAACGTTGAATTAGACCCTAAATTGTATAGTGTTAACGGTAAATTAGACCCTAAATTGTATAGTGTTAACGTTAAATTAGACCCTAAATTGTATAGCATTAACGGTAATTTAGACCCTAAATTGTATAGTATTAACGGTAAATTAGACCCTAAATTGTATAGTATTAACGGTAAATTAGACCCTAAATTGTATAGTGTTAACGGTAAATTAGACCCTAAATTGTATAGTGTTAACGTTAAATTAGACCCTAAATTGTATAGCATTAACGGTAAATTAGACCCTAAATTGTATAGTATTAACGGTAAATTAGACCCTAAATTGTATAGTATTAACGGTACATTAGACCCTAAATTGTATAGTGTTAACGGTAAATTAGACCCTAAATTGTATAGTGTTAACGTTAAATTAGACCCTAAATTGTATAGCATTAACGGTAAATTAGACCCTGAATTGTATAGTATTAACGGTGAATTAGACCCTAAATTGTATAGCATTAACGGTAAATTAGACCCTAAATTGTATAGTATTAACGGTAAATTAGACCCTAAATTGTAAGGCATTAACGGTAAATTAGACCCTAAATTGTATAGCATTAACGGTAAATTAGACCCTAAATTGTATAGTATTAACGGTAAATTAGACCCTAATTGTATAGTATTAACGGTAATTAGACCCTAAATTGTATAGCATTAACGGTAAATTAGACCCTAAATTGTATAGCATTAACGGTAAATTAGACCCTAAATTGTATAGTATTAACGGTAAATTAGACCCTAAATTGTATAGTATTAACGGTAAATTAGACACTAAATTGTATAGTATTAACGGTAAATAGATCATTTTATTTTTTCTTAAGTATTCACTCGTCCAATCCATTTCTTTTTTCACAATTCTGTAGCTTACAGGTCAGAGATACAGATCACAACGCCAGCCCAACTTGCAATAAGGAACATAAATAAATTTGCGTATTTAAATGTCACACGATTCGCCATTGAGCTGGTCCGACTGGTTTAACCAATGGCAGAAGAGATATTGCCTCAACTTCTACCACGCCTTAGCAGACCAGCTTAAAGAATTGATTTTTCTTTATTAAACAAGTGACAGCAGACCAGCTTAAAGAATTGACTTTCCTTATTAAATAAGTGACAGCAGACCAGCTTAAAGAACTGACTTTCCTTTATTAAACAAGTGACAGCAGACCAGCTTAAAGAACTGACTTTCCTTTATTAAACAAGTGACAGCAGACCAGCTTAAAGAACTGACTTTCCTTTATTAAACAAGTGACAGCAGACCAGCTTAAAGAATTGACTTTCCTTATTAAATAAGTGACAGCAGACCAGCTTAAAGAATTCACTTTCCTTTATTAAACAAGTGACAGCAGACCAGCTTAAAGAACTGACTTTCCTTTATTAAACAAGTGACAGCAGACCAGCTTAAAGAACTGACTTTCCTTTATTAAATAAGTGACAGCAGACCAGCTTAAAGAATTGACTTTCCTTTATTAAACATGTGACAGCAGACCAGCTTAAAGAATTGACTTTCCTTTATTAAATAAGTGACAGCAGACCAGCTTAAAGAATTGACTTTCCTTTATTGACCAAGTGACAGCAGACCAGCTTAAAGAATTGACTTTCCTTATTAAATAAATGACAGCGGACCAGCTTAAAGAACTGACTTTCCTTTATTAAATAAGTGACAGCAGACCAGCTTAAAGAATTGACTTTCCTTATTAAACAAGTGACAGCAGACCAGCTTAAAGAATTGACTTGCCTTTATCAAACAAGTGACAGCAGACCAGCTTAAAGAATTGACTTTCCTTTATTAAACAAGTGACAGCAGACCAGCTTAAAGAATTGACTTTCCTTTATTAAACAAGTGACAGCAGACCAGCTTAAAGAATTGACTTTCCTTTATTGACCAAGTGACAGCAGACCAGCTTAAAGAATTGACTTTCCTTATTAAATAAATGACAGCGGACCAGCTTAAAGAACTGACTTTCCTTTATTAAATAACTGACAGCAGACCAGCTTAAAGAATTGACTTTCCTTTATTAAACAAGTGACAGCAGACCAGCTTAAAGAATTGACTTTCCTTTATTAAACAAGTGACAGCAGACCAGCTTAAAGAATTGACTTTCCTTTATTAAACAAGTGACAGCAGACCAGCTTAAAGAATTGACTTTCCTTTATTAAACAAGTGACAGCAGACCAGCTTAAAGAATTGACTTTCCTTTATTAAACAAGTGACAGCAGACCAGCTTAAAGAATTGACTTTCCTTATTAAACAAGTGACAGCAGACCAGCTTAAAGAATTGACTTTCCTTATTAAACAAGTGACAGCAGACCAGCTTAAAGAATTGACTTTCCTTATTAAACAAGTGACAGCAGACCAGCTTAAAGAATTGACTTTCCTTTATTAAACAAGTGACAGCAGACCAGCTTAAAGAATTGACTTTCCTTATTAAACAAGTGACAGCAGACCAGCTTAAAGAATTGACTTTCCTTATTAAACAAGTGACAGCAGACCAGCTTAAAGAATTGACTTTCCTTATTAAACAAGTGACAGCAGACCAGCTTAAAGAATTGACTTTCCTTATTAAAC
Source organism: Panulirus ornatus (assembly GCF_036320965.1). NCBI lineage: Eukaryota > Metazoa > Arthropoda > Malacostraca > Decapoda > Palinuridae > Panulirus > Panulirus ornatus. The sequence continues at coordinate 11,130,602 of NC_092284.1, forward strand.
AAGTGACAGCAGACCAGCTTAAAGAATTGACTTTCCTTATTAAACAAGTGACAGCAGACCAGCTTAAAGAATTGACTTTCCTTATTAAACAAGTGACAGCAGACCAGCTTAAAGAATTGACTTTCCTTATTAAACAAGTGACAGCAGACCAGCTTAAAGAATTGACTTTCCTTATTAAATAAGTGACAGCAGACCAGCTTAAAGAATTGACTTTCCTTATTAAATAAGTGACAGCAGACCAGCTTAAAGAATTGACTTTCCTTATTAAACAAGTGACAGCAGACCAGCTTAAAGAATTGACTTTCCTTATTAAACAAGTGACAGCAGACCAGCTTAAAGAATTGACTTTCCTTATTAAACAAGTGACAGCAGACCAGCTTAAAGAATTGACTTTCCTTATTAAACAAGTGACAGCAGACCAGCTTAAAGAATTGACTTTCCTTATTAAACAAGTGACAGCAGACCAGCTTAAAGAATTGACTTTCCTTATTAAACAAGTGACAGCAGACCAGCTTAAAGAATTGACTTTCCTTATTAAACAAGTGACAGCAGACCAGCTTAAAGAATTGACTTTCCTTATTAAATAAGTGACAGCAGACCTGCTTAAAGAATTGACTTTCCTTATTAAACAAGTGACAGCAGACCAGCTTAAAGAATTGACTTTCCTTATTAAACAAGTGACAGCAGACCAGCTTAAAGAATTGACTTTCCTTATTAAATAAGTGACAGCAGACCAGCTTAAAGAATTGACTTTCCTTAATTTAATAAGTGACAGCAGACCAGCTTAAAGAATTGACTTTCCGTATCAAATAAGTGACAACAGACCAGCTTAAAGAATTGACTTTCCTTATTAAATAAATGACAGCAGACCTGCTTAAATAATTGACTTTCCTTATTAAATAAATGACAGCAGACCAGCTTAAAGAATTGACTTTCCTTATTAAACAAGTGACAGCAGACCAGCTTAAAGAATTGACTTTCCTTATTAAACAAGTGACAGCAGACCAGCTTAAAGAATTGACTTTCCTTTATTAAACAAGTGACAGCAGACCAGCTTAAAGAATTGACTTTCCTTATTAAACAAGTGACAGCAGACCAGCTTAAAGAATTGACTTTCCTTATTAAACAAGTGACAGCAGACCAGCTTAAAGAATTGACTTTCCTTATTAAACAAGTGACAGCAGACCAGCTTAAAGAATTGACTTTCCTTTATTAAACAAGTGACAGCAGACCAGCTTAAAGAATTGACTTTCCTTATTAAACAAGTGACAGCAGACCAGCTTAAAGAATTGACTTTCCTTATTAAACAAGTGACAGCAGACCAGCTTAAAGAATTGACTTTCCTTATTAAACAAGTGACAGCAGACCAGCTTAAAGAATTGACTTTCCTTTATTAAACAAGTGACAGCAGACCAGCTTAAAGAATTGACTTTCCTTTATTAAACAAGTGACAGCAGACCAGCTTAAAGAACTGACTTTCCTTTTTTAAACAAGTGACAGCAGACCAGCTTAAAGAATTGACTTTTCCTTTATTAAACAAGTGACAGCAGATCAGCTTAATGAATTGACTTTCCTTATTAAACAAGTGACAGCAGACCAGCTTAAAGAATTGACTTTCCTTTATTAAATAAATGATAGACCAGCTTAAAGAATTGACTTTCCTTATTAAACAAGTGACAGCAGACCAGCTTAAAGAATTGACTTTCCTTTATTAAACAAGTGACAGCAGACCAGCTTAAAGAATTGACTTTCCTTATTAAACAAGTGACAGCAGACCAGCTTAAAGAATTGACTTTCCTTTATTAAACAAGTGACAGCAGACCAGCTTAAAGAATTGACTTTCCTTATTAAATAAATGACAGCAGACCAGCTTAAAGAATTGACTTTCCTTTATTAAACAAGTGACAGCAGACCAGCTTAAAGAATTGACTTTCCTTATTAAACAAGTGACAGCAGACCAGCTTAAAGAATTGACTTTCCTTATTAAACAAGTGACAGCAGACCAGCTTAAAGAATTGACTTTCCTTATTAAACAAGTGACAGCAGACCAGCTTAAAGAATTGACTTTCCTTATTAAACAAGTGACAGCAGACCAGCTTAAAGAATTGACTTTCCTTATTAAACAAGTGACAGCAGACCAGCTTAAAGAATTGACTTTCCTTTATTAAACAAGTGACAGCAGACCAGCTTAAAGAATTGACTTTCCTTATTAAATAAATGACAGCAGACCAGCTTAAAGAATTGACTTTCCTTATTAAATAAGTGACAGCAGACCAGCTTAAAGAATTGACTTTCCTTATTAAACAAGTGACAGCACACCAGCTTAAAGAATTGACCCTCTCACTTTCCTTATTAAATAAGTAACAGCCATTGATTCTCTCATAGATGATAATGACTGAATCTAATTCTAACTGGAAATTGCCATTTTTGCATGCAAGGGCAAATAAAATAAATGTCTCCTTTTCCACCTTTAGTGATCATATTAATCCACACAGTTTCCTTTCCACCTTTAGTTATCATATTTATCCACACAGTCTCCTTTCCACCTTTAGTTATCATATTAATCCACACAGTCTCCTTTCCACCTTTAGTTATATTAATCCACACAGTCTCCTTTCCACCTTTAGTTATCATATTAATCCACACAGTCTCCTTTCCACCTTTAGTTATCATATTAATCCACACAGTCTCCTTTCCACCTTTAGTTATCATATTAATCCACACAGTCTCCTTTCCACCTTTAGTTATCATATTAATCCACAAAGTCTCCTTTCCACCTTTAGTGATCATATTAATCCACACAGTCTCCTTTCCACCTTTAGTGATCATATTAATCCACACAGTCTCCTTTCCACCTTTAGTTATATTAATCCACACAGTCTCCTTTCCACCTTTAGTTATCATATTAATCCACACAGTCTCCTTTCCACCTTTAGTGATCATATTAATCCACACAGTCTCCTTTCCACCTTTAGTGATCATATTAATCCACACAGCTTCGTAAAAGACTGGCGAATCTCAGAGTTTCAAAACAAAACAAAAATCAATGGTTTATTAAAACCTTTAAAAGCCTGCTATTATACTCATCTGACCTAGAGCAGTGTGTCATAGATGTGTATATAAAAGAAAGATGAAATAGGATGGGAGGGTGTGGAGGGAGGAAGTCTCCATGGCTTTGGAAATCGTATGATCGTATAATTAATAATATAATTAACTCCCCCCCCCCCCGCGAGACGTCTCCATTAAACTGGGTACAAAAGACAGCTGGCTGGGCTTCATGATGAACCACCTGGAGACACGTTTGAATGGTCAGTCATTAACGATGACCTCGCTTAATGGGAGGGGGAGGGTAGAACACGAGTGACCTCTGGTGCAGGCTGCGTGGATTGGATGGCACTATTAACCTTTGACCTCGACCTCAGAGGGACTTCTTTGTCGTCTTGTTCAAGTGTTAATCAGGGAGAGAATGGGATCAAGTTCAATTAAATCATTGTCTAAATTTGTGTAACAAAATATGAGACGAAGTCTGCTTTTAAAAGCAAACTTTGCGAAAAATGGAGAGAGAATTTGATTGAGTTGTAAGGGAAATTAGGTTAATGCACGTAACATTAAGATATGTACCAGAGTGAAGAAGAAAAACCTCATGGAAATTAACTGGATTTCAAGCTAGAATGAGTGACATGAAGGCATAGTGTGAGCAGTGATTTAAAGGCACAGCTAAATAACTTGGGGGGGGGGGGGAAAAAAAATTTAAAGTCGCTCCTAAATAGATAGAGGCTAGTAAAATACATGGCCCTCCCCCATCACACACCTTAAAAAGCTAAATAATAATAACAATAATAATGATAATAATAATAATAATAATAATGATAATAATGATAATAATGATAATAATAACAATAATAATAACAACAATAATAATAATAATAATAATAATAATAATATTTATATTATACTTTGTCGCTGTCTCCCGCGTTTGCGAGGTAGCGCAAGGAAACAGACGAAAGAAATGCCCCCCCCCCCCCATACACATGTATATACATACGTCCACACACGCAAATATACATACCTACACAGCTTTCCATGGTTTTACCCCAGACGCTTCACATGCCTTGATTCAATCCACTGACAGCACGTCAACCCCGGTATACCACATCGCTCCAATTCACTCTATTCCTTGCCCTCCTTTCACCCTCCTGCATGTTCAGGCCCCGATCACACAAAATCTTTTTCACTCCATCTTTCCACCTCCAATTTGGTCTCCCTCTTCTCCTCGTTCCCTCCACCTCCGACACATATATCCTCTTGGTCAATCTTTCCTCACTCATTCTCTTCATGTGCCCAAACCACTTCAAAACACCCTCTTCTGCTCTCTCAACCACGCTCTTTTTATTTCCACACATCTCTCTTACCCTTACGTTACTCACTCGATCAAACCACCTCACACCACACATTGTCCTCAAACATCTCATTTCCAGCACATCCATCCTCCTGCGCACAACTCTATCCATAGCCCACGCCTCGCAACCATACAACATTGTTGGAACCACTATTCCTTCAAACATACCCATTTTTGCTTTCCGAGATAATGTTCTCGACTTCCACACATTCTTCAAGGCCCCCAGAATTTTCGCCCCCTCCCCCACCCTATGATCCACTTCCGCTTCCATGGTTCCATCCGCTGCCAGATCCACTCCCAGATATCTAAAACACTTCACTTCCTCCAGTTTTTCTCCATTCAAACTCACCTCCCAATTGACTTGACCCTCAACCCTACTGTACCTAATAACCTTGCTCTTATTCACATTTACTCTTAACTTTCTTCTTCCACACACTTTACCAAACTCAGTCACCAGCTTCTGCAGTTTCTCACATGAATCAGCCACCAGCGCTGTATCATCAGCGAACAACAACTGACTCACTTCCCAAGCTCTCTCATCCCCAACAGACTTCATACTTGCCCCTCTTTCCAAAACTCTTGCATTTACCTCCCTAACAACCCCATCCATAAACAAATTAAACAACCATGGAGACATCACACACCCCTGCCGCAAACCTACATTCACTGAGAACCAATCACTTTCCTCTCTTCCTACACGTACACATAATAATAATAATAATAATAATAATAATAATAATAATAATAATAATATCAGCCAGAACAAATAAGTTGATGAAATGTCAAGATCTTAGGTTTGGGGCCAATTGTTCGCGTACAAGATAAATTAAAAAAAAAAAAACGCTGGTATATTACAATTAAATTCACTTATCCGTTACTTATAAATATTTGAGAACTAAAGAAAGACAACCTTCTTATTTATTTCTATTTTGAGAGCTGCCTTCTGGTGATTCTTCGGTTGTCCATAGGAAAGGTAGACATTACAGACCAATATGATTATATTATACATGTATATAATGCTTACAATATATGAGTGATCATTGCTATTTTTGACACCAAATGGCGTATTAGGGAGGAAAATGAACTTTTCTCTTTGTCTTAGTGATCTAAATCCGGTACATACATGGTGCAGTTTACCTAGATTAAATAAAGGCCTTAATTCTAACTTTGTCCTTATATGATAACGAACATTCCCTTAATATTTCATCTAACTCACGGCATTACTCTATCATACATTCCAGATATATCCCACCGGGAAAAAAAGAATTAAATTCACCTCCATTTTATGCCCCTAGAGTCTGACATGTCCACTGGCTAGGCTGATGGATGGATGGTTACTCCACCACCCAGCCCTTTACGTCATACTTGTTATGGCAGACTTGAGTTAGTCGCCATCTCTTAAACTCCATTACGATATTACAGTGTTCGGTGGAGAGGGAGGGGGTGGATGTGAGCTAAGATGTGTCGGCTCCGGGCGGTGGTGTGGGCGTTGGCGGGCCTCATCGTCTTCACCTGCTTCGCCTCCGTCAGGTGGTTCCTCCTCTCGCCTAGCTTGGCAGACCCAAGGATACCCATCGCTTCATCAAACGTGCCAGGTAAAATGCACAGTCTAGGTTCATTTAATGAATTATGCCTGTATCTAACGCTTGTATAAAGTGACTTACTTAATAATCTTTTGAAAGATGTTTTTGCAGTTTTATGTCTCTCATGTCGGTAAGGATACGGTCATGAATATAAAATATACGTCATCTTTCCATTTGAGAAGGAGGACTTTGGGTAATGCATGAATATAATACATAACCTCCTAACTTATGGTATGTTATGTCATTTCCGGGTATATATTTACTGTCACAGAGTTTCAACAGCCTGTCCTTCATATGTTTGAGTGAATAATATCATATCTCACCATTAGAAATGGTTGTCATTATTTTGTTTTGCATATATTGATCATGGCGTTTGGAATTCATATACACAAGGACACACACACACACACACACACACACACACTTGTATGAACTCATAGACATAAATGCCTCGTAGCTCATACAAAGACAGATTTGAGGATACACTTCCATAGATTAAAAAATTCACTTTGCACGAGTGTGTGAGAAGAAGAATTTGATAGTCAAAATCGAACCTAACCTCTCGCTACAGTCCTCACCTTAAGAGGAATATTAATGGAGACAAACAGAATGTCTGTTGACAAATATTAGAATAGCATTCAAGTAACAGATGCGAAAAATATTCGGCAAAGTTTTCATATACTGTATTAGGCCAAAGTGCTTTTTCAAGTTCGGTCACCACACTGAGGAAGACGAAAAAGAACTAATAGAGACAGTTCAGAGGAGGGCAAAAAAGATGGGACTTTACCATAATTTTGAGATATTTGTGACATCAAGAGGTTAGAAGCCATAAATTTTTTTCATAGCCAAAGAGAGAAGAGTAAGGGGGTGATGATTATAGTCTTTTTAAGTTTTTTAACTAGTTTGATGACATTAATAATGAACAGGTCTTGAAAAGATGCATACATAGAACACTCAGGTGTAACATGCATACATAGAACACTCAGGTGTAACATGCATACATAGAACACTCAGGTGTAACATACATACATAGAACACTCAGGTGTAACATACATACATAGAACACTCAGGTGTAACATGAAAACCAGCAGGAAACTTAGTTTTTAAAGCTTGTAAAGGACGTTTATAAGAATAATGAGTGAACAGAATCTCCAAGGTGATGAAAGTGAGATGCAGAGAGAACTGGATACTGGATTAAAAAGTTCTATGATAACAGCAGTGAATGTTCAAGAGATGGGGGCCCTATTAGTGTCGAATTCCCTCCCTGTGCAGTACAAATAGATAACTTCTTACCCCCTGGGATAATTACAAACTTAGGAACAAGGACCAACTTATGTAAAATCAGATTTGAATAGACTCCCCTCCCACATACACAAACAAATAAACTGTACACATGTAGTTATTGTTATACAAACCCAGGACCCCTTTTGTCAAAGGGTTTCAGGGTCTGTAACCCTTGAATCCTCAATCCAAAGGCTCTTACAACTCTAAGGCTGCACTACACACAGTAGCAAAGGCAGGATGGACCCTTTTGAAGCGAGAAGTTCTAAGACAAGACTGTACTCTTTCGTTATCTCATGGTGATACTGCATACCCTTCTTTTTCTCCATTGTCAGCTTGTTAAAATGCAAAAATCTGGTCTACACACTAATTTTCCCCATGAATATATTTGTTTCTCACCAACAAGGGTTCACTAAATCCTGTTAATTCACCAACAAGGGTTCACTAAATCCCGTTAATTCACCAACAAAGGTTCATTAAATCCTGTTAATTCACCATTAGGGGTTCACTAAACCCTGTTAATTCACCAACATGGGTTCACTAAATACTGTTCATTCACCAACAAGGGTTCACTAAATTCTGTTAATTCACCAACAAGGGTTCACTAAATCCTGTTCATTCACCAACAAGGGTTCACTAAATTCTGTTAATTCACCAACAAGGGTTCACTAAATCCTGTTCATTCACCAACAAGGGTTCACTAAATCCTGTTCATTCACCAACAAGGGTTCACTAAATTCTGTTAATTCACCATTAGGGGTTCACTAAATCCTGTTCATTCACCAACAAGGGTTCACTAGTCATGTTAATTCACCAACAAGGGTTCACTAAATCCTGTTAATTCACCAACAAGTGTTCACTAAATCCTGTTAATTCACCAACAAGGGTTGACTAAATCCTGTTAATTCTCCAACAAGGGTTCACTAAATCCTGTTAATTCACCAAGGGTTCACTAAATCCTGTTCATTCACCAACAAGTGTTTACTAAATCCTGTTAATTCATCAACAAGGGTTCACTAAATCCTGTTAATTCTCCAACAAGGGTTCACTAAATCCTGTTAATTCACCAAGGGTTCACTAAATCCTGTTAATTCACCAACAAGGGTTCACTAAATCCTGTTAATTCACCATTAGGGGTTCACTAAATCCTGTTAATTCACCAACAAGGGTTCACTAGTCATGTTAATTCACCAACAAGGGTTCACTAAATCCTGTTAATTCACCATTAAGGGTTCACTAAATCCTGTTAATTCACCAACAAGGGTTCACTAAATCCTGTTAATTCACCAACATGGGTTCACTAAATCCTGTTAATTCACCAACAAGGGTTCACTAGTCCTGTTAATTCACTGACAATCAAAACACAATCGGCATGGTGGAAAGGGAAATAAACACAGGCCTTACTCAGTAACTGAATGAGATGAGTTCATGATAAGACTGAGTGTCAACAATAGTACAAAGTTTGTTACATGATCGTAAAGAGAGTTTAAGATGGCACTCACAAGTGTAGCAGACCCTATTCCATGATGTAATACATAATTACCCATCCACAAAGAAGTTAAGTACATGACAGACATAGGTGTCCATATTCATGACAGCCCACAAAAGGTGTAGACAATGCTGTCTAGATTCAAGATAACCCTAGAGAGACACTGACTGATTAAAGCCCTAGACAGGTACACGATAATGATGTTCAACCTCACAGAATACAAAAGGGTGAAGATGAGAACAAGATACAAAATGAAGATGGTACACACTGAAAGGAATCTTAGATGCCCTGACTTTAATCTCGCAGGAAACTATAGTAAGAGAATCAACTTATGATAGGTACACTCTTGGAAAATCTGTCCCATCTCAAATCCATCGTAAGTCGAAATGTTGAAACCCATTTTGTATGAGGTAATGTTCAATACTAAATTTTCTGAGTGTAACTTTCATAGATGTATTATATTGCAGCAAAACAACTTATCCCCTTATCTCCCATAAGTACTACCACACCCTGTCATTTAAATGTTTAATGAAGACTTAACTATGAAACTATCAACTGGGAACACTTGAAATGACTTGGGGAAAGGGAAGTTTGGAGTTATGAGTTTATAGGATGTGTTTTGGAAAACCTCGTTGCAACATGTGAGTGAACTCCTTAGAACCAGTACTTGATTTCATTTTAACTTACATTATTATTAGATGAAAAAAGAAAATATTCAAATGTATTACCCTCACTTTGGAATGAGTGATCATGTTTTGCTGGGAACTAGAATTTGTGAAAAGTAAGACACAACAATGAAATTAAACAAAATATTACCAATACATGTAAGAAAACATTGTGAACAACCAGGGTCAAATTTGTTTAATATACAGTATAACCTTCTGCCATTAGAAAAACTATAAACTATCTAATGAAGAAACTTAAAACAGTTAAGACAAATACCTAAAAAGTGTGCCAAACCAGCCAGGACGTAGTGGTAGGTGCTCCTACAAGCCATGGTCTCTGACAGCCCGACTGAGCAAAGTAACACAGCAGCTTGTTCCCAGACCAAACTTCTTAAACCATTATACAGTAGGCATAGGGAAAACCATACCCTGAGGAAGGATACAAGGGCAATATAGGTTTCATGAATGTAAAACCCCTCCCAACCATGTGTGCAAACAGGTAATAAAGAATAGATAACAGCTACATAGTCACCTAATCAACAGATATGCGTACCTGTTTACTGATGAGAAAATTACAGAAGGATGGTTTATGCTCAAATCCTGGCTTGACATGTGAGTATGAGAGAGTGAAAAGGAAAATGATCTCTTGGTTTTATTTCAAGTCTCAGTAATTATTATATGTGAATCTCAAGACTGTTTCACTTTGTTAAAAGACATTTCACTTTTCACTTTTTCATTTATCTTCATAGTCATTAAGGTCATTTCAAAGACCAGTGCAACAGATCAATTTACATGTAAATGCTTATAATGTTGTACCCATTCTTGTTTTCTTTACACCTGTTTGCAAGTTTTTCCTTCCAGCCTCTGCAGAATCACTCGCTCTGTCTCACTCAGCTCAAGAAATGAAATGGAGGAAAAGTACTGTAGAAAAAGCCTGCCCTGAAGATTTATGGAGACACACTGTAAGCTCAGGGGAGTCTTACACAATGGACCCCATTATAGAGGAGCTTGTTGCTAATAAAAAAATGCTCCATAATCTTATAGTTGATGACAAGCATCGCATCTTATACTGTTATGTACCAAAGGTTTGTTTTTGCAAATTAGCTTTAAAGCTTTCCAAAATTCCAAATAATATGCACAGAATTTGTGATATGAAAAAAACTATAACCACTGTTGTTTACCATGCTTACGGCTGTTATTGCTCTCCAGGTGGCATGTACAAACTGGAAACGGATGATGATGATCCTGACAGGTCGAACAAACCTAACACAACCACAAGAAATTCCCTCAGATAGTGTTCATCGCAAGAACGTTTTTAAAAAACTTAGTGACATGAAGGTAAATTGTAGTGTAGCGTATTACTAACTCTTCCGCCAACATATTCAATTTATTTGGATTAGTTCAAAACACCGTATTCACCATGAACTTTTTTCAATACCAGTGATTATCAATGTTGTGTGCAAGTGAGCTGAATTTGTATTATCTGGTATATTACTTAGCCTCAGATGCCTATAGAAATACTACTCAAGAGAGAAAACATAATTTTTCTATTATTGAGTCTTCTGTTTAGCCATATTTGCATTGCACTGCTTTAGTTTCTATGCTCCACACTACACTAGCCCTAATTTTGTTATATCAACCCTTCTCTTTTCATGAATTCTTTCTTCTGTTTCCTTCCTTCTATATACTTGTCTCCACTTCTGACATTGTTTGGGGAGAATGAATGAGGAGTGGCCAACAAAAAGGATATATGTGACAGAAGTGTAAGGGTCAAGGAGAAAGGGAAGACCATATTAGAGATGGAAGGATGAAGTGAAAAAGCTTGTCAGTGAATAGGGCCTGACCATACAGGAGGGTTAAAGGTGTGCACAGGATAGAGTGAACTGCAATGATTGTTTTGACTTTCCTGTTTAAATGAGGTTCGTGACAGATTTTTTATGTCAATGAGTATGTTTGTGTCTCTGGGAGAAGAGATTTCATTAGAATGGGTCAGAAGTGCTTCACAAGTTAGAGCTGTCTCGGTGAAGTAAGTGTTGATCTTTAATATGAGCCAGAGTTGACTGCTATTGGTCTTGAGATTAACGAGGTTGAGGAAGGAGTGTCAGTTTGCAGTTTGTCTTGTAATTATTAGGTTAGTCACAGCGTTTTTAGTTTGGAACTGTTCACTGGTTTCTGTTGATGGTGAGTGGTTTTGTAGCTGGTTACTTTGCTTTATGAGACGTGTTTCTTGTGGGGAAAGGTTTGGTTTATTTCTTTTTATTCCCTTGTCGTTTAGGCATTTTGCTAGCTTGGTAGGAAATGCCAGTGAATTTGTGAGACTGCCTCATCTAGGAACAAAAATCTTATATTTTGAAGTTTTGGGGGCTTGTTCCCCTGTACTGTAAAGGGTAGTCAGTCTGCTTTCCAATAGTTTGTGTCAGTCTTTTTGATGGTTGCATGGACTGGATGGGCCAGGTGGAGTGTTATCAGGATGGGTGGTGGTCAGAGGACAGTTCTTGTAGCACGCTTCAAGTGACCCTTGTGTGTAATGCTGATGTGTAAGAAAGAGGTGATGTCTGGCTAGATCGTCTGCTGGAGGTGGTGGATTAGGAGTCTGTTTGGCTGGTTACATGGGATGAGGATATTGAAAGGTTTTAGTTAATTTATGAGTAGTTCACCTCGAGGATCTTAGATGTGATTGTTAAACCATATGGAATAGTGGGCATTGAGATCTCCATAGACAGAAGTGTCATATATGGTAATAATGTTCTGCAGCTGATGATTATATCTGGAGGTACAGAGATACAGTAATTCACAAGACACAATACTTAGAAGAAGGAAATCAGAGAGATATAGCTTTAGAGATATAGTGAAAAGAAGAAAATCATGGAGATATAGCTTTAGAAATATAGTTAAAAGAAGGAAATCATATAGAGAGTAGTTTTAGAAATATATTAGTCTGTAAAGAAAATGGCAAAATGGTAAGGTGGACTGGGCACATAAAAAAGGGTGGGTAAGATGAACCCAAGTAAGATGAGAAGGTGTAGATAATGAGGTAGGATGAAGGTTTGGTGTGAGGGTTGTGTTGATAGGGGAACCAATATAATTATAATAAAATTGCATATTAGAACCTTCATAAATGTCACACTACTTTGTACTGAGGCAGGTGTAGAGAACACTGACTTATTTTTTCCATATTTTTTTCAGCCCCATGATATTCGTCATCGCCTTCATACGTATACAAAATTCCTATTCGTTCGGCATCCTATCGAAAGAGTTGTTTCAGCATTCAAGAATAAGTTTGAAAAAAATTACACTTCATCTGCATATTTCAAAAAGCGTTTTGGTGTCAAAATTATGAGGAAATACCGCAAAGGTATTGATGCAGCTCAAATACCAGCTAGTGGACATGGTGTGAAGTTCTTCGAATTTGTTTCCTATTTATCAGACATTAAAACTGAACATTTTAATGAACATTGGGCACCTGTGTCAACATTGTGTTATCCATGTTCTGTCAGGTGAGTACATGGTAGACTTTTCTTAAAGTTGCATTATAAAATGTAATTAACATGGAATACATAAAATAAGTAATTATTTTTATTTTTTCAGACTATTGCTTCTGCCACCTCAGGAAGGTGGCATCAGGAACAGATGAACATTAACCTACTTGCACACATTCTTTCTCTTGCTGTATGTATAATGCACTGAAAACAACCTACTCTCTACAGCCAAGTCGAACATCTTTCTGGACCACTTCACAAGTACCTGGTTCAGCACAATGACAACACGCCAAAATTCCTTATATCCCACGCATGCTTCTTACTCTCCTGCATGCTCTGACACCTCAAAACCTTATTCACTTCATCCATGTTTCTTCACCTTGGTCTTCTATGAATAAAACCTATTTTCTTTGCTTTTATATAAAATCTATACCTGAGGATGGGGAGAAAGAGTACTACCAACATATCCCCTTTTAGATGTAGAGAACAACCTCAAAGAGTGAAGGTGGAAATCCTTCCTTCCTCTATTAACACTTTCCAAATAAATAAATTATATTCATTTATTATTATACTTTGTCGCTGTCTCCCGCGTTTGCGAGGTAGCGCAAGGAAACAGACGAAAGAAATGGCCCAACCCCCCCCCATACACATGTATATACATACGTCCACACACGCAAATATACATACCTACACAGCTTTCCATGGTTTACCCCAGACGCTTCACATGCCTTGATTCAATCCACTGACAGCACGTCAACCCCGGTATACCACATCGCTCCAATTCACTCTATTCCTTGCCCTTCTTTCACCCTCCTGCATGTTCAGGCCCCGATCACACAAAATCTTTTTCACTCCATCTTTCCACCTCCAATTTGGTCTCCCTCTTCTCCTCGTTCCCTCCACCTCCGACACATATATCCTCTTGGTCAATCTTTCCTCACTCATTCTCTCCATGTGCCCAAACCACTTCAAAACACCCTTTTCTGCTCTCTCAACCACGCTCTTTTTATTTCCACACATCTCTCTTACCCTTACGTTACTCACTCGATCAAACCACCTCACACCACACATTGTCCTCAAACATCTCATTTCCAGCACATCCATCCTCCTGCGCACAACTCTATCCATAGCCCACGCCTCGCAACCATACAACATTGTTGGAACCACTATTCCTTCAAACATACCCATTTTTGCTTTCCGAGATAATGTTCTCGACTTCACACATTCTTCAAGGCCCCCAGAATTTTCGCCCCCTCCCCCACCCTATGATCCACTTCCGCTTCCATGGTTCCATCCGCTGCCAGATCCACTCCCAGATATCTAAAACACTTCACTTCCTCCAGTTTTTCTCCATTCAAACTCACCTCCCAATTGACTTGACCCTCAACCCTACTGTACCTAATAACCTTGCTCTTATTCACATTTACTCTTAACTTTCTTCTTCCACACACTTTACCAAACTCAGTCACCAGCTTCTGCAGTTTCTCACATGAATCAGCCACCAGCGCTGTATCATCAGCGAACAACAACTGACTCACTTCCCAAGCTCTCTCATCCCCAACAGACTTCATACTTGCCCCTCTTTCCAAAACTCTTGCATTTACCTCCCTAACAACCCCATCCATAAACAAATTAAACAACCATGGAGACATCACACACCCCTGCCGCAAACCTACATTCACTGAGAACCAATCACTTTCCACTCTTCCTACACGTACACATGCCTTACATCCTCGATAAAAACTTTTCACTGCTTCTAACAACTTTCCTCCCACACCATATATTCTTAATACCTTCCACAGAGCATCTCTATCAACTCTATCATATGCCTTCTCCAGATCCATAAATGCTACATACAAATCCATTTGCTTTTCGAAGTATTTCTCACATACATTCTTCAAAGCAAACACCTGATCCACACATCCTCTACCACTTCTGAAACCACACTGCTCTTCCCCAATCTGATGCTCTGTACATGCCTTCACCCTCTCAATCAATACCCTCCCATATAATTTACCAGGAATACTCAACAAACTTATACCTCTGTAATTTGAGCACTCACTCTTATCCCCTTTGCCTTTGTACAATGGCACTATGCACGCATTCCGCCAATCCTCAGGCACCTCACCATGAGTCATACATACATTAAAATTCATTAATTTTTTCTTCTTTTTATACATTTTTTTTACTATATCCTGAGTTAGTGAGAGAGCATCAGAATGAGATAAAGACATAGCCTCAATTACACATGTCCACTCTCTAACAGTCATATGCAATGTACTGAAACCAGAGCCCCCCTTGACAACAGTCAGACCCCACAGACCTTTCCTTGGTTTCCCCTAAATGTTTCATATGCCCTGGATCAGCCCATTGACAACGTCATCCCCTGTAAGCCATGTCACTCCAATTCACTCTATCTTGTGCACCCATTTCTTGAGTTAGCAAGGTAGCATCAGGAACTGACGAAGAAAAGGCCTCCTTTACTTACGTCTGTCATGAATAACGCACCAAAACTAATGCCTCCTATTCACAACCAGGCCCCACTGATCTTTCCATGGTTTTCCCAGGCTGCTTCATCCCCCGTATAACACATACCAATTGATGAATATTAAGATAAATATTTTGCGTGTTCTATGGAGTCTTATGAGGTTGTCACTTAATGGTTCTTGGAGAAAAGTCTTTTGTACTACAATTTTGAACAAAAAAAAGTGTACATATTACTACACAGACACACACAGAACAACTTATGATCTACAAGGTATAACAAAATTGTACTCTTTCTATGAAAATGTAAGTAAAGATGATTAATTCTAGTCCATGTTTTGTACAGGTATCAGCTCATAGGGAAGTATGAGACATTAGCTGAAGACTCCGAATACATATTGAGGCAAGTAGGAGCACCACCTTCTCTTCATTTTCCTGAAGTTATTCCTTCTAAAACAACGGCTTTTGTTGAACCTTATTTTGACATGCTTTCGAAGAAACAGCAGCAGGACCTAATCAAAATATATGAAGACGACTTCAGAATATTTGATTACCACTTTAGAAATCTTATTTAATAATTCCCAGATCAATTTCCATATTTTTTTTTTTTTCATTTTCATGTCCAAAATTGTCTTGGCTAATCTTTGGAGAAGTTCATTGACATGAAAAAGACTAAAGTTAGTATCATTATTATCAGTATGAGGCATACTGTATCTACAATAATCTTTTTCATCCTGCTAAGGGGCTAAAAGCAATGAACAGGTAAAACACATGCTTTCATCGGTAAAAAAAAAAAAAAATCTGCATCTTATTCATTCAGCTTAATGTTAATGTTACTTTCTGATGTTTTAGTTAATCCAGAAGACAGAAGTTTTCTTTTTAAACAGAAGTATAATGGTGATGTCTTTATTCAGGCCAGTGAAAACTACCATTCTTTAATAACTGTAATATAACTTACTGTATTTACCGAAAAAGTTTCTCCACAACCCAATATCCTATTGTGAAATCCTCACAAGTTTTCAGTTGGGAAGAAGCAAAAAGTGGCATGTGTACAAATTATCAGCTATTTATGAATGTCACTGACCATTGCTGAGTATCAACAAGGTAAAACTTATCTTTATTGAAGGGATCTGAGCCCACATGAATAAATATAATGGGAAGCATTCCACCTACTGCCTCTGCAATCATGGGAAATCATTATTTGATTATGAATCATGATTCGTGACATATCTTTAATTAATTGAATGGAAAAACTTCGTGCCTTTTTTTGTAATTTTTTTTAATATAAAACCTTAATGGCTGGAAATGTATCATTTTCCTTTCTTGAGATCTTTGTTTTTCTGTTACAATAATCCTAACAATTTTCAACAGTAAATATATCATGATGTGAAACAAAATGTTCATAACATCCTACTGGCATGAAAACTTTGTGGAATACTACCTTTAAAATCCACATCTGCAATATGCACAAAAAGAGAGAACACCTTAAACATCCAGGGCCCAAGCCTCTTCAACACCCTGACTGCTATCAACAGAAACAGCATGGGATGCACAGTAAAGAAATTTTAGAGTGCACTGTACAAGTACCAACAAAACCAGGTTGTGGGGGTTATGGACGCCTGTGAGCTAAGGCTTCCTAGTTTCGTCGACTAACAGCCCAATGCTCCTGGGCTGTTGGGGTGAAGAGTCTTGAAGACTTCACCAATTAGGGTGAGAGAGTATCATTAAATTTTAGGGAGAATAAAAAGATGTTTTGGAAGGAGGTGAATAAAGTGCATAAGACAAGGGAACAAATGGGAACTTCAGTGAAGGGCGCATATGGGGAGGTGATAACAAGTAGTGGTGATGTGAGAAGGAGATGGAGTGAGTATTTTGAAGGTTTGTTGAATGTGTTTGATGATAGAGTGGCAGATATAGGGTGTTTTGGTCGAGGTGGTGTGCAAAGTGAGAGGGTTAGGGAAAATGATTTTGTAAACAGAGAAGAGGTAGTAAAAGCTTTGTGGAAGATGAAAGCCGGCAAGGCAGCACGTTTGGATGGTATTGCAGTAGAATTTATCAAAAAAGGGGGTGACTGTATTGTTGACTGGTTGGTTAGGTTATCTAATGTATGTATGTCTCATGGCGAGGTGCCTGAGGATTAGCGGAATGCTTGCATGGTGCCATTGTACAAAGGCAAAGAGGATAAAAGTGAGTGCTCAAATTACAGAGGTATAAGATTGTTGAGTATTCCTGGGAAATAATATGGGAGGGTATTGACTGAGAGGGTGAAGGCATGTACAGAGCATCAGACTGGGGAAGAGCAGTGTGGTTTCAGAAGTGGTAGAGGATGTGTGGATCAGGTGTTTGCTTTGAAGAATGTATGAGAAATACTTAGAAAAGCAAATGGATTTGTATGTAGCATTTATGGATCTGGAGAAGGCATATGATAGAGTTGATAGAGATGCTCTGTGGAAGGTATTAAGAATATATGGTGTGGGAGGCAAGTTGTTAGAAGCAGTGAAAAGTTTTTATCGAGAATGTAAGGCATGTGTGCGTCTAGGAAGAGAGGAAAGTGGTTCTCAGTGAATGTAGGTTTGCGGCAGGGGTGTGTGATGTCTCCATGGTTGGTTAATCTGTTTATGGATGGATTGTTAGGGAGATAAATGCAAGAGTTTTGGAAAGAGGGGCAAGTATGCAGTCTGTTGTGGATGAGAGAGTTTGGGAAGTGAGTCAGTTGTTCGCTGATGATACAGCGCTGGTGGCTGAAACCGCAGAAGCTGGTGACTGAGTTTGGTAAAGTGTGTGAAAGAAGAAAGCTGAGAGTAAATGTGAATAAGAGCAAGGTTATTAGGTACAGTAGGGTTGGGGGACAGGTCAATTGGGGAGTAAGTTTGAATGGAGAAGAACTTGAGGAAGTGAAGTGTTTTAGATATCTGGGAGTGGATTTGGCAGCGGATGGAACCATGGAAGCGGAAGTGAATCATAGGGCGGGGGAGGGGGCAAAAGTTCTTGGAGCGTTGAAGAATGTGTGGAAGTTGAGAACATTATCTCGGAAAGCAAAAATGGGTATGTTTGAAGGAATAGTGGTTCCAACAATGTTATATGGTTGCGAGGCATGGGCTATGGATAGAGTTGTGCGCAGGAGGGTGGATGTGCTGTAAATGAGATGTTTGAGGACAATATGTGGTGTGAAGTGGTTTGATCAAGTAAGTAACAATAGGGTAAGAGAGATGTGTGGTAATAAAAAGAGTGTGGTTGAGAGAGCAGAAGAGGGTGTTTTGAAATGGTTTGGTCACATGGAGAGAATGAGTGAGGAAAGATTGACCAAGAGGATATATGTGTCAGAGGTGGAGGGAACGAGGAGAAGTGGGAGACCAAATTGGAGGTGAAAAGATGGAGTGAAAAAGACTTTGAGTGATCGGGGCCTGAACGTGCAGGAGGGTGAAAGGCGGGCAAGGAATAGAGTGAATTGGAATGATGTGGTATACCGGGGTCGACGTGCTGTCAATGGATTGAACCAGGGCATGTGAAGCGTCTGGGGTAAACCATGGAAAGTTCTGTGGGGCCTGGATGTAGAAAGGGAGCTGTGGTTTCAGTGCATTATTACATGACAGGTAGAGACTGAGAGGGAACGAATGGGGCCTTTGTTGTCTTTTCCTAGCGCTACCTTGCACACATGAGGGGGAAGGGGGTTGTTATTTCACGTGTGGCAAGGTGGCGATGGGAATGAATAAAGGCAGACAGTATGAATTATGTACGTGTGTATATATGTATATATCTGTGTGTGTATATACATATGTATACGTTGAGATGTATAGGTATGTACATTTGCGTGTGTGGACGTGTATGTATATACATGTGTATGCGGGTGGGTTGGGCCATTCTTTCATCTGTTTCCTTGCGCTACCTCGCTTACCCTTACATTACTTACTCGATCAAACCACCTCACACCACACATTGTCCTCAAACATCTCATTTCCAGCACATCCACCCTCCTGCGCACAACTCTATCCATAGCCCACGCCTTGCAACCATACAACATTGTTGGAACCACTATTCCTTCAAACATACCCATTTTTGCTTTCCGAGATAATGTTCTCGACTTCCACACATTCTTCAAGGCTTATATATATATATATATATATATATATATATATATATATATATATATATATATATATTCCCTGGGGATAGGGGAGAAAGAATACTTCCCACGTATTCCCTGCGTGTCGTAGAAGGCGACTAAAAGGGGAGGGAGCGGGGGGCTGGAAATCCTCCCCTCTCGTTTTTTTTTTAATTTTCCAAAAGAGGGAACAGAGAATTGTGCCAGGTGAGGGTATTCCCTCAAAGGCCCAGTCCACTGTTCTTAACGCTACCTCGCTAATGCGGGAAATGGCGAATAGTTTGAAAGAAAAAGAAAAAGATATATATATATATATATATATATATATATATATATATATATATATATATATATATACATATATATATATATATATATATATATATATATATATATATATATATATAATTTATAGTTGAGTAGAATCAAGAAAATACTGAATTGTTAAGCATTAGACCCTGAATTTTTTTTTGGCAATACTGTTGTGCATATCTTGAAAAAAATTGTTTGAATTGGTGAGTCATATATTAGTAGGAACATGAAGTGTATGAAAATTGAAAGCAATTAGGTAGATTTCATATAATTATTTTAAGATGCAAGACGACCCATCAGGCTCATGCGTTAGCCTCCACATTTATCAACAGACTTTACAATTCTCTGTCTTGTAGAATTTCTTAATCTAATTACCCTTTAAGGGCTTTTAATTGCTGTTGGAGGTATCTACAGGTCCTTAACATGCATGTCTGTATGGATGGATTTGACTAGAGTAGGTTTGAATGTTAGAAAAAAATATATATTGATATTAATTTGTCTCATAAACATAGGTGATGTGGTGAGCATCCTAGAATTATGATGGGATTTAAAGATCAGCTCATACATAAGTGTGTGCAAATGTGTGATTGTAATTGCTATATTTTATGGAATAAGATGCGCTTTTTTCCCTGAAAAATGTGTCCAGTAGTCACTATCAGTAGTCATCATCTGTAAGGCATGTCACTTGCAGGAGAGGACCCTGTTTAAAGTTTCAGTAGAGCTGCAGTATCATATGTGTTTCATGTGAGGCATGTATGCCTTTCCATTGATGCACATAGTGCATATTTTTTAGTGATGTACAAATGAGATTTGCTTAAATCATAACTATCAATATATAATATACATTGGCTATTCCCAGCAGATCTTACCAGAAGATAGAAGATATATCATTAGTGGTCAGTGAGTGGGGTCATTGATTTTGCAGGGACAGCATTGATCTGTTCAAATTGAGGAAAAGCCATGGTTTAAGCTTGCTACATAGTTTTTTTTGATACAGTAAATGTACGATTCTTAGCATGAACCTCAGAATTTTCTGCTGAATACTTTATAATATCAGGGAACATCTTAAGTACTGGGGCATTTTATGTGCCAGAAAATACAGTACATGTTTGCACTCTATGGGGAGGGAATTTTATACTCACTGTGCCCCATCTCTTGAACTTTCTGGGCTGTAATAAAACTTTTTAAACTAAAGTATGATTGTCCACATTTGCCTTGTCCTCGTTCATTTTTTCATTTGTCCACCACTCATACTATAAAAGTGCTTGTTTACATCTTTTGTAGATGAAATTTCATGTTTAATTTTGTTTGCTCTGGATGTTGTTCATTGCATATTTTAAAAAAACTGTTCACTTTCTTCTTCTTCTGATATAAATACCTGACTTCTTGATATAAATACCTGAAGGTTGTAATTATGTCCTTTCAACTGCCTTCTGTGGTTTGCAAATTTTAGGCCAATATTCATTTTCTGTAATTCTGCTCATTGTTGTCCTCCTCTTGACTACCTTGATTAGCACATTTTACTTCTTTAGGTACAGTGAACAAACTTGAGAAGCATTATCTAGTTTTGGCCTTATTTAACGATGTGAACATCTTGTTAAATATTTCCTAAATCATGTACTTGAATGATGTGATATTTACTTGCAGACAGTTTCTCCTTTATTGTTCTAATGTGGGACTCTTATCAGGTTTGGGAGGTGTGTGTGAAATTACCTGTTTGTACTGTAGAGAGTTTTACTCTGCTGGGACCCATTAAACATTTTCTACTCGTGCTTTTTAAATTCACTTGTTCATGTTAACCATGTCTTTTTGTTCCATTTCCCCACCACTTATAGAAATGTAATTCACATCTTTTTATAACAAATTTCTTATTCTAAGACCTCTGTTCTATCCCCTTATTTTTCAAAGAATATTATCTGCGCATTAATAGTCCTTAAGAATTTAAATTGTGATCAGATCACCTGTCACTCTCTTTCATTATGGGCAAATTCAAGGCCTCCTGTCTCCCATATTGGTTGGATATCTTAATTCTGGTACAGTCGTTTATGCTGTTCTCGGAACCTTCGTTTTTTCTTTTTTTCTGCTGCTTAAGAAGCATATTCTAGTTTTAGCCTTCTGTATGACATATGTAGCTCTCTGAATATTTCTGTATCTGTGTACTTTAAATCCTTTCTAATATTTGCTACCAAATAGTTGGTTTGGTTTATTCTTCAAAGGTTGGACTCTATGATGGGTGTAGACTTACAAGTCTTGTTCACACTTGTTTGTGTAGCTTATTTTTCTGCTAAATAATATTCATATAAAGTCTTTCTTTCACTGTGACCCATCATTATTTTACATTTACTTGTGTCAGACTGACTTTAGAGTTCTTAAAGGTCCCTTCATAACTTGATGCAATCCTCATGCTCTTTACTTCATAACATTTGCTTCACCTGCAAAGATGTATATATTTGTGTGTCCGTATTATTGAACTTTTGATTGCTTGTGGTTATGCCAAAATGAAAAGTTGCCTCCAGTGAGGTTGTATTATCAGAAGTGGATGAAAATACTTTAATATAGAACTTCTTATGCCCAAGGACTCCCATCCTTCTCTGTTATCAATTTTAGCTCAGCTTTGTAGTTGCAGAAGCCTGATGAAAGGGGTCCTTATGTTGTTTAAGCAAATATAGCAAAGCTGCAAACCACACATGATAATGTATTCTGAACAGTCTTTGGCAGCTAGACAACCACAAACACTCAAGACTTGCACAATGAAGTAAAGATTTTCCCAATACAACCCCACCTCAGCATGCTTGGCACTCAATTCTATGCAGCAACACAAAATTTCTTACTCGCAAACAACTACAAAACTAACCACCATCCCCCAAGTTGAAATATATAGTCTTTCCCTGCATCACACTTCAGCAACCTATACTCGCAGATCCCCCCACCCCCAACAGATATAACTTGTAATAAATTCGTATACATATATATATATATATATATATATAAATATATATATATATATATATATATTTTTTTTTTTTTTTCAAACTATTCGCCATTTCCCGCGTTAGCGAGGTAGCGTTAAGAACAGAGAGCTGGGCCATTGAGGGAATATCCTCACCTGGCCCCCTTCTCTGTTCCTTCTTTTGGAAAATTAAAAAAAAATTGAGAGGGGAGGATTTCCAGCCTCCCGCTCCCTTCCCCTTTTAGTCGCCTTCTATGACACGCAGGGAATACGTGGGAAGTATTCTTTCTCCCCTATCCCCAGGGATAATATATATATATATATATATATATATATATATATATATATATATATATATATATATATATATATATATATATTCTTTCTTTTTTCTTTTATACTTTGTCGCTGTTTCCCGCGTTTGCGAGGTAGCGCAAGGAAACAGACGAAAGAAATTCCCCAACCCCCCCCATACACATGTACATACACACGTCCACACACACAAATATACATACCTACACAGCTTTCCATGGTTTACCCCGGACGCTTCACATGCCTTGATTCAATCCACTGACAGCACGTCAACCCCTGTATACCACATCGCTCCAATTCACTCTATTCCTTGCCCTCCTTTCACCCTCCTGCATGTTCAGGCCCCGATCACACAAAATCTTTTTCACTCCATCTTTCCACCTCCAATTTGGTCTCCCTCTTCTCCTCGTTCCCTCCACCTCCGACACATATATCCTCTTGGTCAATCTTTCCTCACTCATTCTCTCCATGTGCCCAAACCATTTTAAAACACCCTCTTCTGCTCTCTCAACCACGCTCTTTTTATTTCCACACATCTCTCTTACCCTTACGTTACTTACTCGATCAAACCACCTCACACCACACATTGTCCTCAAACATCTCATTTCCAGCACATCCATCCTCCTGCGCACAACTCTATCCATAGCCCACGCCTCGCAACCATACAACATTGTTGGAACTACTATTCCTTCAAACATACCCATTTTTGCTTTCCGGATAATGTTCTCGACTTCCACACATTTTTCAAGGCTCCCAAAATTTTCGCCCCCTCCCCCACCCTATGATCCACTTCCGCTTCCATGGTTCCATCCGCTGACAGATCCACTCCCAGATATCTAAAACACTTCACTTCCTCCAGTTTTTCACCATTCAAACTCACCTCCCAATTGACTTGACCCTCAACCCTACTGTACCTAATAACCTTGCTCTTATTCACATTTACTCTTAACTTTCTTCTTCCACACACTTTACCAAACTCAGTCACCAGCTTCTGCAGTTTCTCACATGAATCCGCCGCCAGCGCTGTATCATCAGCGAACAACAACTGACTCACTTCCCAAGCTCTCTCATCCCCAACAGACTTCATACTTGCCCCTCTTTCCAAGACTCTTGCATTTACCTCCCTAACAACCCCATCCATAAACAAATTAAACAACCATGGAGACATCACACACCCCTGCCGCAAACCTACATTCACTGAGAACCAATCACTTTCCTCTCTTCCTACACGTACACATGCCTTACATCCTCGATAAAAACTTTTCACTGCTTCTAACAACTTGCCTCCCACACCATATATTCTTAATACCTTCCACAGAGCATCTCTATCAACTCTATCATATGCCTTCTCCAGATCAATAAATGCTACATACAAATCCATTTGCTTTTCTAAGTATTTCTCACATACATTCTTCAAAGCAAACACCTGATCCACACATCCTCTACCACTTCTGAAACCACACTGCTCTTCCCCAATCTGATGCTCTGTACATGCCTTCACCCTCTCAATCAATACCCTCCCATATAATTTACCAGGAATACTCAACAAACTTATACCTCTGTAATTTGAGCACTCACTCTTATCCCCTTTGCCTTTGTACAATGGCACTATGCACGCATTCCGCCAATCCTCAGGCACCTCACCATGAGTCATACATACATTAAATAATCTTAAATATATATATATATATATATATATATATATATATATATATATATATATATATATATATATATATATATATATATATATATTCTTTCTTTCAAACTATTCGCCATTTCCCGCATTAGCGAGGTAGCGTTAAGAACAGAGGACTGGGCCTTGAGGGAATACCCTCACCTGGCCCAATTCTCTGTTCCTTCTTTTGGAAAATTAAAAAAAAAAAAAAACGAGAGGAGAGGATTTCCAGCCCCCCGCTCCCTCCCCTTTTAGTCGCCTTCTACGACACGCAGGGAATACGTGGGAAGTATTCTTTCTCCCCTATCCCCAGGGATAATATATATATATATATATATATATATATATATATATATATATATATATATATATATATATATATATATATATACATATACATATACATATATATATTTTCATACACATTCGCCACCCTCCCACATCAGCGAGGTAGTGCCAAAAACAGAGGACCATGCCTTAGAGGGAATATCCTCACTTGGCACCTTCTCTGTTCCTTCTAAAAAAAAAGAAAAAAAAAAAATATACATATTTACACATGTGCATATTCATACTTGCTTTTCATCCATTCCTGGCACTTCCCCACCCTACTGGAAACCTAAATTTGTTCATTATCTCTGTATCCCTGAAGATGTGAATTATCACGACAGAGCTCTGACCTTTGTATTTCACTTTCCTTGTGGCTAGCAGCACATAAAACATTATATGTAACCACAGTAAGGGTTCAAAAGAACTTGTTTTAATTCAAAAATATTTCATATTTGATTTCTGTTTCTTGCATTAGCAAGGTACCACCAGTAACAGATGAAGAAAGGCTGCATTTACTCATACATTCTCAAGCTGTCATGTACAATAGACTGAAACCAAAATTCTATATGTACAACTAAGCTCCCCAGACCATTCCATGGTTTCCCCAACCACTTCACATGCCCTTGTTAAGTCCACTGACAGCACAGTGACCCCTGTATACATCAATGTTCCAATTCACTTTACCCCTTGTGCACCTTTTGCCTTAATGCATGTTCAGACCCCAGTCACCCTAAAATCCTTTTCACTCCATTCTTTCCTCTCCAATCTGGTCTCCCACTTCTGCTTGTCCTCTCCATTTCTAATGAATATATCCTTTGTCAACCTCTCCTCACTCATTCTCTCCATGTTCATATCATTTCAACATAACCTCTTCAACTCTCTCAACCACATGCTTCTTATTACCACCTCTCTCTCTCTAATCCTTTTACTACTGAATCGATCAACCATCTCACACCATATATTGTCCTTAAACATTTCATTTCCAACACATCTATCCTTCTCCGCCCATGCCTCACATCCGTACAATGTTGGGACTACTGTATCTTCAAAATATACCCATTTTTGCCCTTGCAGATAATGACATATATATATATGTTATTTTTTATTATCATTTTGCTTTGTCGCTGTCTCCCGCATTTGCGAGGTAGCGCAAGGAAACAGACGAAAGAAATGGCCCAACCCACCCCCATACACATGTATATACATACACGTCCACACACGCAAATTATACATACCTATACATCTCAATGTACACATATATACCCATGCACACAATTCTCACAGACACATACATACATACCCATGCACACAATTCACACTGTCTGCCTTTATTCATTCCCATCGCCACCTCGCCACACATGGAATAACATCCCCCTCCCCCCTCATGTGTGCGAGGTAGCGCTAGGAAAGGACAACAAAGGCCCCATTCGTTCACACTCAGTCTCTAGCTGTCATGTAATAATGCCCGAAACCACAGCTCCCTTTCCACATCCAGGCCCTACAGAACTTTCCATGGTTTACCCCAGACGCTTCACATGCCCTGATTCAATCCAATGACAGCACGGCGAACCCGGTATACCACATCGATCCAATTCACTCTATTCCTTGCCCGCCTTTCACCGTCCTGCATGTTCAGGCCCCGATCACTCAAAGTCTTTTTCACTCCATCTTCCCACCTCCAATTTGGTCTCACACTTCTCCTCGTTGCCTCCACCTCCGACACATATATCCTCTTGGTCAATCTTTCCTCACTCATTCTCTCCATGTGCCCAAACCATTTCAAAACACCCTCTTTTGCTCTCTCAACCACGCTCTTTTTATTTCCACACATCTCTCTTACCCTTACATTACTTACTCGATCAAACCACCTCACACCACATATTGTCCTCAGACATCTCATTTCCAGTACATCTACCCTCCTGCGCACAACTCTATCCATAGCCCACGCCTCGCAACCATACAACATTGTTGGAACCACTATTCCTTCAAACATACCCATTTTTGCTTTCCGATAATGTTCTTGACTTCCACACATTCTTCAAGGCTCCCAGGATTTTCGCCCCCTTCCCCACCCTATGATTCACTTCCGCTTCCATGGTTCCACCCGCTGCCAGATCCACTCCTAGATATCTAAAACACTATGGATAGAGTTGTGCGCAGGAGGATGGATGTGCTGGAAATGAGATGTTTGAGGACAATGTGTGGTGTGAGGTGGTTTGATCGAGTAAGTAACGTAAGGGTAAGAGAGATGTGTGGAAATAAAAAGAGCATGGTTGAGAGAGCAGAAGAGGGTGTTTTGAAATGGTTTGGGCACATGGAAAGAATGAGTGAGGAAAGATTGACCAAGAGGATATATGTGTCGGAGGTGGAGGGAACGAGAAGTGGGAGACCAAATTGGAGGTGGAAAGATGGAGTGAAAATGATTTTGTGTGATCGGGGCCTGAACATGCAGGAGGGTGAAAGGAGGGCAAGGAATAGAGTGAATTGGATCGATGTGGTATACCGGGGTTGACGTGCTGTCAGTGGATTGAATCAGGGCATGTGAAGCATCTGGGGTAAACCATGGAAAGCTGTGTAGGTATGTATATTTGCGTGTGTGGACGTATGTATATACATGTGTATGGGAGTGGGTTGGGCCATTTCTTTCGTCTGTTTCCTTGCGCTACCTCGCAGACGCGGGAGACAGCGGCAAAAAAAAAAAAAAATATATACATACACATATATATATTTTTTCTTTTCTTTCCTACTATTCGGCATTTCCCGCATTAGCGAGGTAGCGTTAAGAACAGAGGACTGGGCCTTTGTGGGAATATCCTCACCTGGCCCCCTTCTCTGTTCCTTCTTTTGGAAAATAAAAAAAAGAAAAAAAATGAGAGGGGAGGATTTCCAGCCCCTGCTCCCTTCCCTTTTAGTCGCCCTCTACGACACACAGGGAATATGTGAGAAGTATTCTTTCTCCCCTATCCCCAGAAACAGAAAATGTGGATATTAAAATGACTGCACAAATTTTAAAGAAAATAAGAAAAATATCATGCTATTGAGACTCCATGCAAGCTACAAAAGATGGTCAATGAAAGCTATGCAATAACCAAAGAAATTTTGCATGGGAATAATGTTAAGCAATACCTAATGCACATTTTTACATTTAAATCTTTAAAGTTGTAAATAATGTTTAAGTAACAATGTATCACTGCATTATTTAACTGGATCAAGTTTCAGATCCTCCAGATAAAAGGATTAGGTAAAAGAAAATGGATTTTACTAAAACTGTTGAAAACATTTAAAATTTGAGCAAACGGTACAGAGTATAAACTTGCCTGTGTCACCATACACTCAACAATTATAATAACCCAGCCACATCAAGAGGAGACTTATACTTTTGTAAAACTTTTTTTTATGTAAAAATCATTGATCAATTTTATGAAAATTGATCTAACCTAAAACAATATATTTTGAATATATCATCTGTTTCATTGCAGACATTTTTTTCTGGGAAGGCATTGGTGGCTAGAGCCAAACTGAGACTTTGTTCTGCGGTGCTTGAAGAGTTTGACATATCCTTCCACCAAGCTACGCATCTTCTCTGTTTCTATCACATCCCCGCATTCAGCTGCGACAACCCTTATTAACACATTTAGCCACAATTTGTTTGCACTCATCCTTGGTTACAGACTTGTCTCAGTAGTATGGGTCTAACCATTTCTTGACTTCCTCAACCACCTTCACTTCTAAAGATGCCTTCTGCTGCTCAATGCGCAAACTGTCTCTCTTGTCTTCTAAAAGAACTTTCTTCACAGAGGATGAGGAAACACCAATTAGTTCACGTTCTGCTGGCTTATAACTGGCCACTTCTGTTGCTTTATCCCTGGTGTCTTCCCTGTCTTGGTTGCTTGACTTTGTATAGTCTTGCATTTTTCTAAGCAATGAATCCACTCCATCATCCTTCCTTTGTTTAAATGAGGCTTCAGTTTCATATGTCTGGTATTTTGAATTTCTATCTTCCATGTGTTTCCATTTCTCATTTCCCTGTTTAATACTGCTATGTTCATTTGAAACTTTTCCAAAACACTTCATATGTTCTTCCCAATCTTTATTTTCAAAATAACTTCTGCCCTGTTTTCTTGAGTTACTGTCATGCTAGAATACATATATATATATATATATATATATTTTTTTTTCTTGCTTTGTCGCTGTCTCCCGCGTTCGCGAGGTAGCGCAAGGAAACAGACGAAAGAAATGGCCCAACCCACCCCCATACACATGTATATACATACGTCCACACACGCAAATATACATACCCACACAGCTTTCCATGGTTTACCCCAGACGCTTCACATGCCCTGATTCAATCCACTGACAGCACGTCAACCCCGGTATACCAAATCGATCCAATTCCCATGGAATCTATGGTGATTTGTGAAGAGGCCTCTGTAGGGGGGAGAAGTCCATATGCAGTTGGTTCAAGTGAGGGACTCCGATGATCAGAGAGATTCAAGAACGTGTACCCTCTGAAATGAAACATGCATACATAACTTTACAGAAATATAGTTCTGTGAATGGTGGACATTCCTCATTCATGGTTGCATCCTCGTGGATAGATTGATCTTGTCAACATCCACTTGAGGGATATCAAATGTTCAAACAATACGGTGGCTTTGTCCATTTATTACCATTTATGAATTCTTTATACTGATATTACTGGTAGGAGTGTTACGATCCTCTCATATATTATGCATCCTACTTCTTTTACATACATACGTATGGTTGTTATAAGACTTTACCTGCTTTAGGTTACACTATCCCTGGGGATAGGGGTGAAAGAATACTTCCCACGCGTTCCTCGCGTGACTTAGAAGGCGACTAGAGGGGACGGGAGCGGGGGGCCAGAAATCCTCCCCTCCTTGTATTTTTTTAACTTTCTAAAATGGGAAACAGAAGAAGGAGTCATGCAGGGAGTGCTCATCCTCCTCGAAGGCTCAGACTGGGGTGTCTAAATGTATGTGGATGTAACCAAGATGTGATATATATATATATATATATATATATATATATTTTTTTGCCGCTGTCTCCCGCGTTTGCGAGGTAGTGCAAGGAAACAGACAAAAGATATGGCCCAACCCACCCCCATACACATGTATATACATACGTCCACACACGCAAATATACATACCTACACAGCTTTCCATGGTTTACCCCAGACGCTTCACATGCCCTGATTCAATCCACTGACAGCACGTCAACCCCGGTATACCACATCGATCCAATTCACTCTATTCCTTGCCCTCCTTTCACCCTCCTGCATGTTCAGGCCCCGATCACACAAAATCTTTTTCACTCCATCTTTCCACCTCCAATTTGGTCTCCCACTTCTCCTCGTTCCCTCCACCTCTGACACATATATCCTCTTGGTCAATCTTTCCTCACTCATTCTCTCCATGTGCCCAAACCATTTCAAAACACCCTCTTCTGCTCTCTCAACCACGCTCTCCTTATTTCCACACATCTCTCTTACCCTTATGTTACTTACTCGATCAAACCACCTCACACCACATATTGTCCTCAAACATCTCATTTCCAGCACATCCATCCTCCTGCGCACAACTCTATCCATAGCCCACGCCTCGCAACCATACGACATCGTTGGAACCACTATTCCTTCAAACATACCCATTTTTGCTTTCCGAGATAATGTTCTCAACTTCCACACATTCTTCAAGGCTCCCAGGATTTTCGCCCCCCTCCCCCACCCTATGATCCACTTCCGCTTCCATGGTTCCATCCGCTGCCAGATCCACTCCCAGATATCTAAAACACTTTACTTCCTCCAGTTTTTCTCCATTCAAACTTACCTCCCAATTGACTTGACCCTCAACCCTACTGTACCTAATAACCTTGCTCTTATTCACATTTACTCTTAACTTTCTTCTTTCACACACTTTACCAAACTCAGTCACCAGCTTCTGCAGTTTCTCACATGAATCAGCCACCAGCGCCGTATCATCAGCGAACAACAACTGACTCACTTCCCAAGCTCTCTCATCCACAACAGACTTCATACTTGCCCCTCTTTCCAAAACTCTTGCATTCACCTCCCTAACAACCCCATCCATAAACAAATTAAACAACCATGGAGACATCACACACCCCTGCCGCAAACCTACCTTCACTAAGAACCAATCACTTTCCTCTCTTCCTAGACGTACACATGCCTTACATCCTCGATAAAAACTTTTCACTGCTTCTAAAAACTTCCCTCCCACACCATATATTCTTAATACCTTCCACAGAGCATCTCTATCAACTCTATCATATGCCTTCTCCAGATCCATAAATGCTACATACAAATCCATTTGCTTTTCTAAGTATTTCTCACATACATTCTTCAAAGCAAACACCTGATCCACACATCCTCTACCACTTCTGAAACCACACTGCTCTTCCCCAATCTAATGCTCTGTACATGCCTTCACCCTCTCAATCAATACCCTCCCATATAATTTACCAGGAATACTCAACAAAATTATACCTCTGTAATTTGAGCGGCACTATGCACGCATTCCGCCAATCCTCAGGCACCTCACCATGAGTCATACATACATTAAATAACCTTACCAACCAGTCAACAATACAGTCACCCCCTTTTTTAATAAATTCCACTGCAATACCATCCAAACCCGCTGCCTTGCTGGCTTTCATCTTCCGCAAAGCTTTTACTACCTCTTTTCTGTTTACCAAATCATTTTCCCTAACCCTCTCACTTTGCACACCACCTCGACCAAAACACCCTATATCTGCCACTCTATCATCAAACACATTCAACAAACCTTCAAAATACTCACTCCATCTTCTCACATCACCACTACTTGTTATCACCTCCTCATTAGCGCCCTTCACTGAAGTTCCCATTTGCTCCCTTGTCTTATGCACTTTATTTACCTCCTTCCAGAACATCTTTTTATTCTCCCTAAAATTTAATGATACTCTCTCATCCCAACTCTCATTTGCCCTCTTTTTCACCTCTTGCACCTTTCTCTTGACCTCCTGTCTCTTTCTTTTATACATCTCCCTCTCAATTGCATTTTTTCCCTGCAAAAATCGTCCAAATGCCTCTTCTCTTTCACTAATAATCTTACTTCTTCATCCCACCACTCACTACCGTTTCTAGTCAACCCACCTCCCACGCTTCTCATGCCACAAGCATCTTTTGCGCAATCCATCACTGCTTCCCTAAATACATCCCATTCCTCCCCCACTCCCCTTACTTCCATTGTTCTCACTTTTTTCCATTCTGTACTCAGTCTCTCCTGGTACTTCCTCACACAAGTCTCCTTTCCAAGCTCACTTACTCTCACCACCCTCTTCACCCCAACATTCACTCTTCTTTTCTGAAAACCCATACAAATCTTCACCTTAGCCTCCATAAGATAATGATCAGACATCCCTCCAGTTGCACCTCTAAGCACATTAACATCCAAAAGTCTCTCTTTTGTGCGCCTGTCAATTAACACGTAATCCAATAACGCTCTCTGGCCATCTCTCCTACTTACATACGTATACTTATGTATATCTCGCTTTTTAAACCAGGTATTCCCAATCACCAGTCCTTTTTCAGTACATAAATCTACAAGCTCTTCACCATTTCCATTTACAACACTGAACACCCCATGTATACCAATTATTCCCTCAACTGCCACATTACTCACCTTTGCATTCAAATCACCAATCACTATAACCCGGTCTTGTGCATCAAAACCACTAACACACTCATTCAGCTGCTCCCAAAACACTTGCCTCTCATGATCTTTCTTCTCATGCCCAGGTGCATATGCACCAATAATCACCCATCTCTCTCCATCAACTTTCAGTTTTACCCATATTAATTGAGAATGTACTTTCTTACATTCTATCACATACTCCCACCACTCCTGTTTCAGGAGTACTGCTACTCCTTTCCTTGCTCTTGTCCTCTCACTAACCCCTGACTTTACTCCCAAGACATTCCCAAACAACTCTTCCCCTTTACCCTTGAGCTTCGTTTCACTCAGAGCCAAAACATCCAGGTTCCTTTCCTCAAACATACTACCTATCTCTCCTTTTTTCACATCTTGGTTACATCCACACACATTTAGGCACCCCAATCTGAGTCCACGAGGAGGATGAGCACTCCCCGCGTGACTCCTGTTTCCCATTTTTAGAAAGTTAAAATACAAGGAGGGGAGGATTTCTGGCCCCCCGCTCCCGTCCCCTCTAGTCGCCTTCTACGACACATGAGGAATGCGTGGGAAGTATTCTTTCACTCCTATCCCTCATTTCATTCATTTGTTGTCCTAAGTGTCCTTTACTAATTTTCTGAACCTTTTTATTTATACAAAATTCTCTGGAATTAATTGTGGCAAGACCATTTTCCTAACTTCTTTTCCTTTCTTCTTTCAATTCTACAGCCTTGTAGAGATTATCATAAGTTGGTATTCCAAATGTTGATTTTCTTCAACCTGAACTTCTAAAAACCAAAATCTCCAAAAAACAGTTATCCAGTGCATTTAGAATTACAAATTTCCCGAGTCAGCAGCTTTTGTTTACCACATACTACAAAAGCAGAAGCCATTGTTTATTCTCTCCGAACACAAGGTATCTTTAAAGTTTCATGCTTTTCTCAGTTATCTGAGTCATATCTTCTAAATTTTGCCCTCATGACATCCGAAAAGTATATGAATGATGTCGGATGTGGTTTTGTATAGAGAAAGCATGTTACAATTACCATTATGTTGAAGGTGGAATTCTCATAAAAATTAGACAAAAGCATGTATGTGCATCACCGGACTGAGTCTAAGGTGGAATTCTCATAAAAATTAGACAAAAGCATGTATGTGCATCACCTGGACTGAGTCTAATAACATTAAATCATTCAAGTCTAATAACATGACTTTATATATTATCAAGAGAGCATGAAAAACTACTAAAATTCTACACTCAAGAGTAAACTGGAGGAGGTCATTGCTTTACACAAAGGAGTGAAAAAGCTAGATAAATCAACCTTAATAGGCTTGTGTTCAAAGTCTAAACAATGTTGTAATAAAGGGTATCTATTTCAGGACCACTTTTGTGTAAAACGGCCAAACAATTTCATAAGGATGTAAAAAATACAGTGAACCTTGCAAAACTTTGTCTCATCATATTCTCATACACTCAGTACCTTCACTCACATGCTTTTTGAATGCCATAAAGGCAAGATTTAAGAAAAATGACACAAATAACTGACAAAGTATGGAACTTTACAACTATGTGTTCAGATAGAGACGATGGGTTATGCTTTTGCAGTAGATAGTAAATAAAAGCCAAATGTGTTTTTGAGAGTTTTTAGAAGTTCAGATTTTCAAAACTCAACCTTTCGAATACCATTTTGTTCATGATAATTTCATTGACAGTAAAATCAAATGAGAAATTGCTACAGAAGTTCTGAAAAGTGGCTTGCCAAAAATAAATCCAAAGAATCTTACAGACACATATGCAAAAAATGTGTAAGCAGCACGTTAGGACCATGAAGGAATGAAATGAGGGCTTTACTTACAAGAAAGTACTAATCTCAATGGTATGTCAGAAATCACAACTTTTTTATGGCAAGGATGATGAAAGTCTATCAAGATGAATAATGATGGATGAGTTCATAGATGCTCTACAAAAATCATATCTATTCATTAACAGGTTCATCTACCCTGTCATAAGATATCTTTTCTGTTGTTAAAGCTATTTGACAAATCACAATCACAGGGGACTGTATCCAAAACTTAGAGGATAGGAAATGGTACCTAATATATCAGAACTTTCAAATATATGTGCTCAAATAAGCCACTGTTTCCTGTACTTTGGAAAATATTAGAAACTGTTTTTTGACACAACATTATAAACATCTTAAAAGATTAATAAGACAATATAACTTTTGTAGCAGAGTTAACATCAGTCTGTATGGCTTTCACTGCAACAGACACTTGTCATACAAACTGATTGTCTTAATGAAATCTATCAATAAATCATATCAATAAATTTTCTGAACACAGGATGTGCTACCAAATAGATTCCAATACTCTCTGATATGCCCTCGTCATATTTTTGCCCCAGTTCATCATCTGTCTAAAAGCAATCATACACTGTACATCTTCCCAGAACTGTCTATGAACAAAACCTATGGTTTCTCCAACTTATCTCTGAAAATTTCAAACAATATCTTCAACAGTAATCATACTGCTTCCAATGTTCTTGGAAAACCCACCTCTGTCTCCATCATATGCATATATCCCAGAGGCTTATCAATGTTTGTGTAAGCATTGGCATGCATGATGATATTAGCAATCTGCTTTTAGTGATTAATCTCAACTCATTATTTCTCTTTGATATTCTTCTTTCTTTCCTGTAGTCCATCTGAAGATTATAAGCAAAACTGTCCTTTGGAATGTTTTTTTTTGTTAATGAGCCTTTCTCTTTCCACCTATGAGTACGTCCACTTTACCATAGGAACCTCTGACTTCCATTTTGTTTATTTCTTGCTTTTAAATATTTCTAAATCTATCTTGCTTTTAAATATTTCTAAATCTATCTCTTGGAATCTACTTCTGAAGATCTAACCATATCTTCAATCCTTTTCCCATCAAGATCTTTTCCTTAATTCAACAAAGATCATAAAGCATTCTTTTCATAATCCTTCCTTTTGTAGTTTGGGCATTACATTACAACTGCCCCTCTGCCCTATGTGATGTACATCACTTACAAATTATGTTCCTTATTTATCATCCACCTTATACTTATGATGGTAGTCATTACCAGGTCTAGCGTATAAATAACTTTGGTTAACTTAATAATGTGAAGGAGGTAATTTTCTAACCAAACCAATCTTCTACCCTCCTGGTCTTTCAATAATGGATCACTCCTTAAATGCATTATATAATCTCCTGATATCATACTTTCTCTCTGCCTTTCATTATTTGTAGCTTCCTTCATGTTTATTTACCAATCTAATATTTGTAGCTTCCTTCATGTTTATTTACCAATCTAATGTGTAAACTTCTTAGCTTGTATTTATGCCTTTCACTGTTAATATAAGAAATAATTAGCTTCATTTTCTTGATAGGAAGTTTCAAATGAATTTACTTTCTTGTACACATGAGGATACATCCTATTTTCACAATCTGTTTCTTCTTATTCCAGTTTTATACCCCGGAAATTTCACTATGACCTGAAACTGATTATTTTGTCTATGCTAGACTCAGAAATTGTAATACTCAAATTTTTTCAGCACACGCAATCAGAACAACTTTCAACTTTAATACTTTTAGCACTTGCAAAGAAAATTATCAATCTATCTAGTATATTCAACTCTAAATCAAAAGCCTAAAGTCTCTCAGTTCAATCACATGTATCTTCAACCCAGTATGATGATGTGAAATATTACCTTCCACTCTCCAGAGTTTTGTCTTTTTCACTTTGCACACAAAGCCGAATCATTACACAAGACTGAGAAATCCTCATCTACATCACCTTCACACAAAAAAAGTGAAAAAGAGATATAAAAATCGTAATACAGTGCAAGATACAATAATTTTCATAATGAAAGCATTTAGAAGAAAAAATATTCTCGAGTTGCTCTAGAAAGCAGTAGCAAGAAGAAAAAGTACAAGTACTGCTGAGAAAGAATGGCTTTCTCGTCATGGCCTTTCTCCTAAAAATGGTTTCTCCTCTTTGGGATTCATTCATATTGCAGCTCCTACTTGTGCTTGCAACATATTCTCAAACCCCACACTATTTTTCAAGCAATATTACTCTTTCTCATGTGCTCTGGCTACTTTCACTATAAAAGCAATAATTGTTTTTTCACTTCCGTGAACATTCTTACAAATAATTCAAGCAGCTGGCAGCCATTTTACTTATTTCAAAGCTACATCA
The DNA here is from genome assembly GCF_036320965.1 of Panulirus ornatus. Classification (NCBI taxonomy): domain Eukaryota; kingdom Metazoa; phylum Arthropoda; class Malacostraca; order Decapoda; family Palinuridae; genus Panulirus; species Panulirus ornatus. Next base: position 11,167,597 of record NC_092284.1, read on the forward strand.
GGAAGCTGTGTGATGCTGGAAGGTGTGAAAATGTACAATGAGCTGAAGCTAAGGGAAGATTTTTCAAGCACTGTTGTACTCTGTTCATAAGAAATTACACACAAAGTGTAGACATGCACATACACTAACATGGTGTCATCTGCCTTATGCATGCCGATTTCTATGTTCAAAGCAAGGTGGCAAATGCAAAACAATCCCAAACTGTGTGCATGATAATCACCCACACCTTCAACCTTAAAAGACCCATCAGCAATACCTAAAGTATGTGCTGAAGAAACATGAAAGTTGGTTGAACTACTGTACTGTAGAATTTTGAAAGTTGGTTTTGTTACCATATTGAAGAATTCTGAAAGGTGGATGAGCTACTGTGCTGAAGAATTCTATAAGTTGGTTTAGCTACCATGCTGCAGAATTCTTACTGCTGGATGAGCTACCATAAAACTGAAGCAAATTGTAATTAAGAAAGCATGAAAGACAAAAAAGGCAAGAGCCAGTTGAAACAATAAAAGATTTATGTACAAATAGCTATGTTGAGATGTGGAATCTTAGAATACATAGCAAATATACCAGTGGTGCTGCATTGTCAATATGATATGGCCAATAAAACAAACCATCACTTAAAAAAATAGCAATCCCTTTACCTCTCCAGCTGTAGGGCTTCAAACTGTAGTTACAATCAATCAGTCTACAATATGAAAATGCCCATGAGATAAACTGGAAGTACACAAGTTAATGGCATACAACTTTATGCTTGGCCACTTGTCATTAGGCCAGTACTGGAAACAATTACAGTACCATACTTGGGAGAGAGCAGTGTATGAATGTGAAATTTCACACAACAGCCTTGTCACTGTGAGTGTTGCACAAACCTCTGCTCTTCCTTTTATCGATGTCCTCAAATCAAATGCTTCCATAAGTCTTTCTCAAAGTTAAAAGCTCAAGAAAATTTGAAAAACCTAATCTTAAGTGAGTCTGTTTCATCTCCACAGTACTTAAAACAATTTAACATGTTTTAAGATTATCGTTATTTGTATATCACAGATTACAAATGGAAATACAGTTGCCAACAAGACACCAGTAACCAGTATCACAGTTTTTAACAGCAACAATGATGCTATGTAGCATCTTATAACAAATCAGTTCAACAAGTATATCGAAACAATTCAGAATTACCTATTTTCTGTTAATTAACTTACATTAAGTAAACTCAACATATTATGATATTTGTTGCTCTACTGGAGAAAAAAGAAAGAATTCAAGACAGCATTGCTATATAGCATTGCCATAGATTAGTGATACTGTTTCCAAACTCTGACTTCAGATCTTATTGAGGTAAACTAATGCTTGACAGATGCTTATCATGAGCTCACTTGGCATAATATGCATGGTAACTAAGAGAAATTACTCACAGGTAAAGCAACTTCTGAAAATGAAACTAATTCAAGGGTAACTGTCATCTACCAGGTCACCTGGCAATCCATTATCCTTTTGACAGTGTTTTTGAGCAAGTATTACCAATGGAAAGTTTTTAGAGGAACAACAAACATCATAATAATATACTGACTCACGACAAAGATACATTAAACCACATCTTTCCAGAAAAGTACAAAAATTCTGAACCCGTATCTGTGTTTTGTACCACCATGGGTAAACAAATGAGTTACCTTAGTTAGGTTACAACCAATCTTACAACAATCACAAGAACAACTGTTAAGAACATCTCACATCACACATGTATTCCACTTCACTGCTCAGAATTTAACACATCTCCCATTTATCCTGTATTTTCCATACAGCTGAAGTTAACAAATGAATCAAAAGGGGAGGTTTGTGAAACTGAGAGAGGTATAAAACTGCAGATATCCTTATTGTAGACTTTTCGGGTACAAACCATGAAAACATTAACATCTAACATATTTCAGTCATAGTTATGAACAGATCTAATAATACCAGGCAATATCACATAAAATGAAACACTGTAGGACTCCACTGCCTGATATCAAACACCTATACGGTTCTGATATGGATATGTTTTGCCACTAACCGCCAAAGCCCTTTTAGGTTCCCTATTTGGCCAAGTAACAAAAATAATTTTACAAATAAGAAATTAATGTTAAGTTTCACTGAAACTCATTTATAGACCAGCAGGTCTGCCTGCAGTCATCCAAAATAAGCAAACATTCCTCAAGATAGAGAGCAACAATATATCAGAGGAAACAGTTTTTCATACACCAATGAAGGATCCAGAAATATTTTTCAAATTTTCTATACACAAATTCAAAAGTAACAAAGAATCTATTAATACAACTAGGACTGCTGCCAAAAAGTGCAGCAAATGTTAATTCCTTTCAAGTTGCATATTATCTTGATAATTTTCTTTAACAACAATGGAGCCACTGTGAGTGATCATAACCAATAACAGCACCAACAGAAAAAAGAACCGAAAAAACTAGTACCATAACCTCACCATAATGCATACATAGTACTGCAACTTTTTACTGTCATCTACAAACAAGGTTAAAGCATAGTAAGTTCTGAGATTTAACTCTAGTTTTCTTACAATTAATGCCAAATTCATGTTGGAGGTTTGGATAATTGTACTCAAAGAGCTTGAAATCAAACTTGTATAAGTTATACAATTTCTGGCACAGTTCCTGTGTCAGGGGAGCCATGTGGTCAGCCACCAGTGATGCTGTGCGTGATGCCACAAGGGGAGGAAAGAGTACATCATGAGGAGCACCTATCTTTCGAAGGATGTATTCAGAATCTTCATCCAAAGTCTCATACTTACCAATCATGTTATATTTAATAGTACATGGGTGACACACATCAACGTATGGTGCCCAATGTTCATTGAGACTCTGTACGCTATCCTGCCCTGTCTCTACTAAGTAGTTAACAAACTCTGGAAAAGTTATACCATGACCACTTTTGGAGATGTTTTGAGCACTGACCCCTTTCGATATTTCTTCATGATGGTGACACTATATCTTCTCTTGAAGTCTGCAGCAGAGGTGGAGTTTTTCACCAGCTTATTTCTATAGGCAGACACCAAACACTCCAAGGGATGCAGTACAATTAGGAACTTTGTATACATTCGGAGTTTATACCTCAGCACTGATGATTGCAAATGACAATTAAGATTTTGCACTCATTAAGAAATACAAGAATTGTGCGTAAGACAAGGGAGCAAATGGGAACTTCAGTGAAGGGCGTAAATGGGGAGGTGATAACAAGTAGTGGTGATGTGAGAAGGAGATGGAATGAGTATTTTGAAGGTTTGTTGAATGTGTCTGATGACAGAGTGGCAGATATAGGGTGTTTGGGTCGAGGTGGTGTGCAAAGTGAGAGGGTTAGGGAAAATGATTTGGTAAACAGAGAAGAGGTAGTAAAAGCTTTGCGGAAGATGAAAGCCGGCAAGGCAGCAGGTTTGGATGGTATTGCAGTGGAATTTATTAAAAAAGGGGGTGACTGTATTGTTGACTGGTTGGTAAGGTTATTTAATGTATGTATGACTCATGGTGAGGTGCCTGAGGATTGGCGGAATGCTTGCATAGTGCCATTGTACAAAGGCAAAGGGGATAAGAGTGAGTGCTCAAATTACAGAGGTATAAGTTTGTTGAGTATTCCTGGTAAATTATATGGGAGGGTATTGATTGAGAGGGTGAAGGCATGTACAGAGCATCAGATTGGGGAAGAGCAGTGTGGTTTCAGAAGTGGTAGAGGATGTGTGGATCAGGTGTTTGCTTTGAAGAATGTATGTGAGAAATACTTAGAAAAGCAAATGGATTTGTATGTAGCATTTATGGATCTGGAGAAGGCATATGATAGAGTTGATAGAGATGCTCTGTGGAAGGTATTAAGAATATATGGTGTGGGAGGAAAGTTGTTAGAAGCAGTGAAAAGTTTTTATCGAGGATGTAAGGCATGTGTACGTGTAGGAAGAGAGGAAAGTGATTGGTTCTCAGTGAATGTAGGTTTGCGGCAGGGGTGTGTGATGTCTCCATGGTTGTTTAATTTGTTTATGGATGGGGTTGTTAGGGAGGTAAATGCAAGAGTTTTGGAAAGAGGGGCAAGTATGAAGTCTGTTGGGGATGAGAGAGCTTGGGAAGTGAGTCAGTTGTTGTTCGCTGATGATACAGCGCTGGTGGCGGATTCATGTGAGAAACTGCAGAAGCTGGTGACGGAGTTTGGTAAAGTGTGTGGAAGAAGAAAGTTAAGAGTAAATGTCAATAAGAGCAAGGTTATTAGGTACAGTAGGGTTGAGGGTCAAGTCAATTGGGAGGTGAGTTTGAATGGTGAGAGGCTGGAGGAAGTGAAGTGTTTTAGATATCTGGGAGTGGATCTGTCAGCGGATGGAACCATGGAAGCGGAAGTGGATCATAGGGTGGGGGAGGGGGCGAAAATTTTGGGAGCCTTGAAAAATGTGTGGAAGTCGAGAACATTATCCCGGAAAGCAAAAATGGGTATGTTTGAAGGAATAGTAGTTCCAACAATGTTGTATGGTTGCGAGGCGTGGGCTATGGATAGAGTTGTGCGTAGGAGGATGGATGTGCTGGAAATGAGATGTTTGAGGACAATGTGTGGTGTGAGGTGGTTTGATCGAGTAAGTAACGTAAGGGTAAGAGAGATGTGTGGAAATAAAAAGAGCGTGGTTGAGAGAGCAGAAGAGGGTGTTTTGAAGTGGTTTGGGCACATGGAGAGAATGAGTGAGGAAAGATTGACCAAGAGGATATATGTGTCGGAGGTGGAGGGAACGAGGAGAAGAGGGAGACCAAATTGGAGGTGGAAAGATGGAGTGAAAAGGATTTTGTGTGATCGGGGCCTGAACATGCAGGAGGGTGAAAGGAGGGCAAGGAATAGAGTGAATTGGAGCGATGTGGTATACAGGGGTTGACGTGCTGTCAGTGGATTGAATCAAGGCATGTGAAGCGTCTGGGGTAAACCATGGAAAGCTGTGTAGGTATGTATATTTGCGTGTGTGGACGTGTGTATGTACATGTGTATGGGGGGGGGTTGGGCCATTTCTTTCGTCTGTTTCCTTGCGCTACCTCGCAAACGCGGGAGACAGCGACAAAGTATAAAAAAAAAAAAAAAAAAAAAAAAACAGTGGATTGTCCCATAGTACATTTCAACACACACACACACAAATGTATGTCACATAAATTCATTTTCAGCTTAACCTGCTGCAAGGAGATTTGAAAATGTTGTAAAAGATAATTATAACATTGTGCTGACATTGTGCTTTGAATACAAACATATCTTGCCATACAAATCTGAAGATGAATCTACAAATCTACTGACAGGGTAGTTCGAATAGCTAATATGTATATATAGTACTGATTTAAAATACTGCACTTTGGAGAAAGGAGGTTCCATTATCAAGAGGCTTCAGGCATGCATGATGAGAAGGGAGCTGATGTACTCTTTCCCAAAGAAGTATCCCTCCCCCAGGCCTGAAGTTTCTAATAATCTACACCTGGCCAACCAATATCAAAACATGGCTTTGCTGCCACCCTAATGCAGTTTACAACTCCATTAGGGTGGCAGTGAAGTCAAGTTTTAATCTCAGTTGACCAGTTGTAGATTATTAGAAACTTCAAGCCCAAAGGGCCAATACATTTTATAGGAGACAGTACAACAGGGTGAAAAGCAGTGACTGAATTCATTTAGTTGAAGAATGGACTGAATTTCATCTCAGCATTCATCAAGAAAGTCACAGTATATAAAGAAAGGTTAAGAGATATTACGCAGAAAGGAAAGAAAGCTAGGAATTAGAAATAGGTCAACTGTAAGGTTCACTGAGTTAAGACAGGTCTATCTCAAGGAAGGCTTAAGACTGGAATGCTTCTCTGCATATGGCAGTAACATTACACATATACACTCTCCAAAAAGATAGTGGCTACCCCAGGCCTGAAGTTTCTAATAATCTTTGTTGCCACCCTGAAGCAGCAACTGCGTCAAGGTGGCAGTATAGTTAAGTCTTAATCTCGGTCAGCCAGTCACAGTTTATCAGAAACTTCTGGCATGGGGGCCTAATACTTTTTTTGGGAAAGTGTGCATATGCTGAAGCTTTTATGATTGAACAACAGTTATGAATCAGAGATGCAGATACAAACACGGGAAAGAAAGGAAAATATACTGATGTAATCTTAGAATGTTTGGAGATGTGTTGACTGGGGTAAAGAGGGGAGGTCAAAATCAATGGAGGAATACTGGTGAAAGTAGAATGTGTTGCAGGAGCATGGATGAAAAATGAAGGTTTACTTGAAATGGTTAGAATTTGAGTTTTTGTAACAGGTAAGGTCGTCTTATTGTTAATGTTTTTCCTGGTAAGAAATTCCTATGCAACCTCAAGATTCTTTTTATGGGGTTCCTACAATTTCAAGATTTCAAAAAGGAGTAGAGCAAGGCAGGTTTCTCTGGGGTGAAAATGTCCTCAATTAGGCTGTGCTCATTTTCATCTAATGATAATGAACCAACCTCGTGCAAGTTCTCACTTCAGATGTTACCACTTGCACATGGAGCCTAGAAACATTAGTTTTCCTGTATATAATGGCATTAACATCAGAACTATTCAGGCAGCATGCAAAGAGAATTCTTTAGTTTTTGGTTAATTGGAGATATGCAAAGGAGGTACGTAAGGAGAGGAATAAGTCGAGACCCCCCTTGATGGGAGTTCCTAGAGGGAACAGGCATCAGATATACAGACAGAAAGATAGATAGTCAATAGAATAGAATATAGAGAACTACTCCTGGAAGAAGAGATCCTTATTATCCTTTATCATATGACAAAGGATCTTTTTTCTAGAGCTGATCCTGGGAAAAGTGACCCTGAGTATCCTTAACCAAATGATAGAGGATCTTTGTTCTAAGTGCAACTCAGACTTGACAGGGTAGGTCGGCTGTGTGCTGATAGACTACCAGAGAGTATTTGACAATATACCATATCAGATATTAATCAGAAAAATGAATCTGCATGCTGATATAAAATGTACACCCCTGGCAGGATAGGAAACTACTTTAATGGAAGGGAGCAAAGGACAAAGGTAAGAGAGAGATTCTGAAATGGGCTGGGGTCAGCAGTTATGTGCTGAAAGTCGGGCCTTAGGTACACTGCTGTTCTTGGTAAACTTGAATAACTTCATATGAACTGGGTTTTTACATGAATATGTAAAAACAAAATACACATACAAAGGGTTAACACGTCAACATGTTGCAGTGAAGTTTAAACCATTTTTTTTGCTAGCACAGTGAATTCTCAAAGGAAAAAAAAGTATCTAGTTAACAAATAAGTAAGAGAAACAGGATCTCCTACAAAGAGGAACTTTAAAAGATTAAGGGCTTAAACTTTTTTGAATCTCCTCAGTAGTGGGCAGTCAGCCACCACAAGTGTGGCCCCTAATATGGGACTAAACAAAAACATAAAAGTGACATGGAAAAACTTCAGAGAGTCTGCAGATAAGGAAGACAGTTGAGCATGATGCTTCATAAAGAATCCAAAGATTGACAAAATGAAGAAAGCTCTACTACTGAATTTCAAGGACCAAAGGTACCATATTAAAACATGAAGCCTGATCATTAAGGAAGAGGCTGTAAAAAAATCAGTCACCATCAAGAGTATCCATGGAGACTTTGCTGCAAATGAGGAATAGCTGATCAGACTTCTTTTTCAGATCACCTCAGACCTTCATGCTTCTGAAGATTTCAAGGATTCCTGTGAAGACTTAGAATGGGAGTTAGGGGATTTCCCAACCTGATTTTCAACATGAGATGAGGCTAGTAATGACCACTTGACTCTAATTTTCTGCAGCAGCATTACTAGTTCTTGTAAACACTGCTTTTGTCTTTCATTCTTCATATTCTTAGATACTGAAAAGAATTTTTGGGAGCTATTTAGCTACAAGAACATGATCAACTCCAGCAATGTTTTAGGAATGGTAATAGAATGACTTAATTCTAAAGTGTGGATCTTTCTAAAGGAAAAAAGCTGTTGTGCAAGGCCATTTACATGAAGAAAACAGCCCCTGGCCAATGTAAGTTGCTTAAAGATTAACTTGAAGACTTCAAAACAGTGTTCCAGTCTGGCAACACAATGTCAGTTCTCCAGCTTTTTCACCTAGGGATCATATTGAAGTTTAAGTGGCTTGTCACCAGGCAAGCACTGAAGGTGAACTGAATTACAAGTGGAAAAGAAGCAATTGCTGCAAGGGACTTTTGGAGAGATTACAACATCCACCAAGCCATTACGGACATCAACAGGGTATGGAAAGTTATTTTCTTATCAATCAGTAAATCAATAACTGAGAAAGCCTTTGCCCATAACTAGAAGCTACAAGTACTGACTTTAGAGGAAAGTGATAGAACGAAAGTGTAAGCCCTCGAGGATCTTGCTCTGGGTGTACTTGGTGTGGATTCCAAAGCAAGACTCACCAACAGAGAAGTACATCTGGAAGCATGTTACCATAGTTGGAAGACAACAGCAAGGGCAGAAATGATGGAGACCAAGCAATACAGAAAGCAGGAACCAGAACATACGTCGAGACATCATCATAAGTTTAACGAAGAATATGCCATGCATTCATGGATTGGAATATGACCCAGACTCTCGATATAATAAAATAGCCTGGCATAACATCAGTGGAAGCGAAGTTCCTAAAATGGAGATCTAAAAAAATCAGCCGAATGAATCTCAGAACAAGGCCACCAAGGTCCCTCTGAATACGAAAAACAGGGTATCCAATTGGTGTACTTATTCAGAGATATTTCAGAGCTATGATAATATTAGTTATGATTTTTGAAATACTCATGACTTATACAATATATTCTCACTTCTTTGAGATGAGGAAGTATGAGGTTCCAGAAACATAATTAACTTTCTAATACACTATAAACATGAAATCATGAACCTAACCTCAATTGTTTGGGAATTTACTATATTACTGTCACTATATCATTTACAACCCATGGACATAAACAGGCCTTACTCAATCATGAGAGACTATTCCATTAACCATCTATGGACATAAACATGCCTTACACAATCATGAAAGACTATTCCATTAAAAATTCTTTTATCTCTTCCAATTCTGGTATAATACAAGGAGACAGAACAAAAAGCAGCCATTAGCATCAAAAGTGGACACGAGATGCAAAACTTGATCAAAACTGGAAGATACAAAAGTGAAATAAAGAGGAATGGTGCTAGAGTTGCCCTCTGCCAGTGGCCTGTTAAGGGTGAGGCATGGACAATTATGAAGCAGCACTGGAGTTCACTAATCATGGAGACTCTATTGCCATGGTCTTCCCCTTGAGGGAGCTTCAAACATAAACTGATAGACTTGAAAGCTGATTTTAAGGGAGCTTAAACCTAAATGAAGTCTTGATCGATCTAAGGTGCACTAGTATGAAGAATGAGGTATAAAAAGCTTAACCCTCACAATGCTTTGTGCTGCATATAAAAAAATTACAAGGACTGTTCTGTGCATTTATATAAAGGTTTAATGGTACTGTTAAGAATGGAGGACTGTGCCCTGCATGGAATATCCTCACTTGTCCCCCTTCTCTGTTCCTTTTTTTGTAAAAGTATAAAACAGGAGGAGAGGATTTCCAGCCCCCTGCTCCCTCCCCCTTTAGTTGCCTTCTACAACATACAGGGAATATGTGGGAAGTATTCTATCTCCCCTATCCCCAGGGCCTGAACATACAGGAGGGTGAGGCGTGTGAGGAATAGAGTGAACTAGAACAATATGGTATACCGGGGTCGACGTGCTGTCAATGGACTGAACCAGGGAATGTGAAATGTCTGGGGGTAAACCATGGAAAGGTGTGTGGGGCCTGGATGTGGATAGGGAGCTGTGTTTATGGTGCATTACATATGGCAGCTAGAGACTGAGTATGAACAAATGTGGCTTTTTTTTTTGTCTGTTTTCCTGGTGCTACCTCAATGAAGCAGAGGGTAGCGATGCTGTTTCATGTGGGGCCCGGTAGCACTAGGAATGGATGAAGGCAAGCAAGTGTGAATATGCACATGTGTGTGTGTGTGTACTGAGTTATGTCATTTCAGACAAACTTGTGTAATTAAGGAGATAACATTTTATACCACCTTGAATAAGAATAAGGAGGATAGATAGCAGACTAGTTTTACCTTGATGTGTGTTCCTTGACAGCCTAGTTAGAACTCCCTCCTCATGTGGAATATGGGAACTGATGTTCAGGGGGTTGGTCTCATTGGTACGCCCTGACAAGACCATCATTAATCGCTTCCAGTTCGTGCAGGCCACCTGAAAATTAAACCACAGGTAAAGTATGATAGTAAGACACAAAATGTATGCAAATACATAAACTATATATGTAATAGTTCTGGTGTTCCTAGCTATAAACTGGCACACCATTTTATACCTAAACAGTTTGAATTTCATGGTTAATATCACTAATAAAAGTTTCATTACCTAGAGCAACCTTACTGTCTCTTTGTCTTTCTCATTGTAAAGGTCAGTGACAAGCTATTTAACCTTTAACTTACTCCCATCATCTTCTGATGACCCTTACAGGACTACTCCCATCATCCAATGACAATTCAAAGCTGCCTAGCTGTCTTTAAAATTCTAGTTGATGTCAATTCCACAAATTACCCACAAATGTCACTAGCAAACTGCAACTCAAACCTCAAGTTACTTACAGAATATCAAAGAAAAAGCACATATATCATGTGGGTGTCAAGCCACACATCTTAATGTAAACTAACACATGGTGTCTACTTCACTACATCCATCCTCAGATGCATATATTTCTAACAGAAAGTCTCTATTCATGTTTAAGTCATTGTAAATATCAAGAAAAGGGGAAACTTATGATGCCAGAAAATTTTTACTGAATTTTTAATACAGAATGACACTATGTGAAGTGGAAGTTGCATGTACATTTTTCTCTCCCCTTTCTGTCTTCATGACTAACTGTAGCATTCTTTTAATTTTCCTAAGGGTTTTAAATCAATTTTGTCCTAATAGATGCAGACAAGTTTTAATGGAACAGTATGGCTGTGAATCGTGTGGCTCAATGGTGACATAAAACCAGTCAATAGATTATACATGTGGTGCATTAAGCAGTTGTTGTGGGGGTGAGAAGGACACAACATGTAATGGTCTATGTTTTATTGGAGTTAGGATACCCTACACTACGTACACTTATTTTAAGCAAACAACGTAATAAATTTTTCTCGATCAAGTGGAGGGAGAGACGCTCAATGGAAGATGACCCTTTAGCTCATTCGATCAGTACAATACTTACTTAAAATGATGTACACATTGCTCTGATGGATTTGAAACAAAAATCGTTCATCATCAAACAGAACTCTAACTTTATTGTTCCCTAAATCCAAAAGTCTTGTAACACATATGACATATATAAATTGAAGACAGATGTAAGAGAGACAGAGAGCGAATGTCATGGTCTCGGTTGCGTTGAAGCGCTCGCTCCCTCGCTGTGGAGGAAGGGCGTTGGAACAGGCGAGGGAGGAGTGGCAGGTTACCGTTGGAGGAGCGGCTTTGTATGTGTGGAAATAATCAAACCGAGAAACATGTTATAGAACAGTGCGCAATGTCTACCAAGAAAGAAGCCTTCAAAGTTGTAGATTTTGAGAGAAAAGGCATAATCAAATAGGAAGGAAGCTTTCAAAGTGTAGATTTTGATAGAAACGGCATAATCAAATAGCTAAGAAGCCTTCAAAGTTGTAGATTTGAATAGAAACGGCATAATCAAATAGCTAAGAAGCCTTCAAAGTTGTAGATTTGAATAGAAACGGCATAATCAAATAGGAAGGAGGCCTTCAAGGTCTAGATTTTGATAGAAACGGCATAATCAAATAGGAAAGAAGCCCTCAAGGTTGTAGATTTGAATAGAAAAGGCATAATCAAATAGAAAAGAAGCCTTGAAAGTGTGGATTTTGACTGAAACGGCATAATCAAATAGGAGAGAAGCCTTGAAAGTTGTAGATTCTGATAGAAACGGCATACTCATTGGATACGAAGCCTTCAAACTTGTAGATTTTGATAGAAACTATATAATCAAATAGGAAAAAGACCTCAGAGTTGTAGATTTTGATAGAAACGACATAATCAAATAGGAAAGAAGCCTTGAAAGTCTAGATTTTGATAGAAACGACATAATAAAAAAGTAGAGAAGATTTCAAAGTTTTAGGTTTGAATAGAAATGGCATAATCAAATAGCAAAGAAGCCTTCAAGGTGTGTAGATTTTGATAGAAACGGCATAATCAAATAGGAAAGAAGCCTTGAAAGTCGTAGATTTTGATAGAAACGGCATAATCAAACAGGAAAGAAGCCTTCAAAGTGTAGATTTTGGTAGAAACGGCATAATCAAATAGGAAAGAAGCCTTCAAAGTTGTAGATTTTGATAGAAACGGCATAATTAAATAAGAAAGGAGCCTTCAAATTTGTAGATTTTGAAAGAAACGACATAATCAAATGGGAAAGAAGCCTTCAAGGTTGTAGATTTTGATAAAAACGGCATAATCAAATAGGAAAGGAACCTTAAAAGTTGTAGATTTTGAAAGAAACGACATAATCAAATAGGAAAGAAGCCTTCAAAGTTGTAGATTTTGATAGAAACGGCATAATCAAATAGGAAAGAAGACTTCAAAGTTGTAGATTTTGATAGAAACGGCATAATCAAATAGGAAAGAAGACTTCAAAGTTGTAGATTTTGAGAAAAATGGCATAATCAAATAGGGAAAAAGCCTTCAAAGTTGTAGATTTTGAGAGAATCGATATAATCAAATTGGAAAGAAGCCTTAAAAGATGTAGATATTGAGAGAGGCGGCATTATCATTTAGGAAAGAAGCCTTGAAAGTGTAGATTTTGAAAGAAACGGCATAATCAAAAAGGGAAAGAAGCTTTCAAAGTTGTAAATTTTGATAGAAACGACATTAAGAAATAGGAAAGAAGCCTTCAAAGTTGTCGATTTTGATAGAAACGGCATAATCAAATAGATAAGAATCCTTCAAAGTTGAAGATTTTGATAGAAACGGTATAAGCAAATGGGAAAGAAGCCTTCAAAGTTGTAGATTTTGCGAGAAACGGCATAATCAAACGGGAAAGAAGCCTTCAAAGTTGTAGATTTTGACAGAATCGACATAATCAAATAGAAAAAAAGGCTTCAAAGTTGAAGATTTTGAAAAAAGGACATAATCAAATACGTAAGAAGCCTTAAAAGTTGTAGAATTTGATAGAGACGACATAATCAAATAGGAAAGAAGCCTTCGAAGTTGTAGTTTTATAAAGAAACGACATAATGAAATAGGAAAGAAGCCTTCAAAGTGTAAATTTTGATAAAAACGGCATAATCAATTAGGAACGAAGCCTTCAAAGTCTAGAGTTTGATAGAAACGGAATAATCAGAAAGGAAAGAAGCCTTCAAAGTTGTAAATTTTGATAGAAACGTAATAATCAAATGGGAAAGAAATGTTCAAAGTTGTAGACTTTGATAGAAACGACATAATCAAAGAGGAAATAAGGCTTCAAAGTTGTAGATTTTGAAAGAAACGACATAATCAAATAGGAAAGAAGCATTCAAAGTTGTAGATTTTGATATAAACGGCATAATCAAATAGGAAAGAAGCATTCAAAGTTGTAGATTTTTATATAAACGTCATAATCAAATAGGATAGAAGCCTTCAAATTGTAGATTTTGATAAGAACGGCATAATCAAATAGGAAAGAAGCCTTCAAAGTTGTATATTTTGATAAGAACGACATAATCAAAGAGAAAAGAAGCCTTCAAAGTTGTAGATTTTGATAGAAATGGCATAATCAAATAGGAAAGAAGCCTTCTAAGTGTAAATTTTGATAAAAACGGCATAATCAAAAAGGAAAGAAGCCGTCAAAGCTGTAGATTTGAATAGAAACGGCATAATCAAATAGCTAAGAAGCCTTCAAAGTGAAGATTTTGATAGAAACGGCATAATGAAATAGGAAAAAACCCTTGAAAGTTGCAGATTTTAAAAAAGCAGCATAATCAAATAGGAAATAAGCCTTCAAAGTTGTAGATTTTGATAGAAACGATATAATCAAATAGGAAAGAAGTCTTCAAAGAGTAGATTCTGATAGAAACGGCATAATCAAATGGGAAAGAAGCCGTCAAAGTTTTAGATTTTGATAGAAACGTCATAATCAATTAGGAAAGAAGCCTTGAAAGTTGCAGATTTTTAAAAAAAAAGCATAATCAAATAGGAAAAAAGCCTTCAAAATTGTAGATTTTCATAGAAACGATATAATCAAATAGGAAAGAAGCCTTCAAAGTTGTAGATTTTGATAGAAACGGCATAATCAAATAGGAAACAAGCCTTCAACGTTGAAGATTTTGATAGAAGCGACACAATCGAATGGAACAAAGCCTTCAAAGTTGAAGATTTTGATAGACACAACATGATCAAATTGGAAAGAAGCCTTCAAAGTTGTAGATTTTAATAGACCCGACATAATCAAATAGGAAAGAAGTCTTCAAAGTGTAGATTTTGATAGAAACGAACGGCATAATCAAATAGGAAAGAAGCATTCTAAGTTGTAGATTTTTATATAAACGGCACAATCAAATAGGATAGAAGCCTTCAAATTGTAGATTTTGATAAAAACGGCATAATCAAATAGGAAAGAAGCCTTCAAAGTTGTATATTTTGATAAGAACGACATAATCAAAGAGAAAAGAAGCCTTCAAAGTTGTAGATTTTGATAGAAATGGCATAATCAAATAGGAAAGAAGCCTTCAAAGTGTAAATTTTGATAAAAACGGCATAATCAATTAGGAAAGAAGCCTTCAAAGTCTAGATTTTGATAGAAACGGAATAATCAAAAAGGAAAGAAGCCGTCAAAGCTGTAGATTTGAATAGAGACGGCATAATCAAATAGCTAAGAAGCCTTCAAAGTGAAGATTTTGATAGAAACGGCATAAAGAAATAGGAAAGAAGCCTTGAAAGTTGCAGATTTTAAAAAAGCAGCATAATCAAATAGGAAATAAGCCTTCAAAGTTGTAGATTTTGATAGAAACGATATAATCAAATAGGAAAGAAGTCTTCAAAGAGTAGATTCTGATAGAAACGGCATAATCAAATGGGAAAGAAGCCGTCAAAGTTTTAGATTTTGATAGAAACGTCATAATCAAATAGGAAAGAAGCCTTGAAAGTTGCAGATTTTAAAAAAAAAAGCATAATCAAATAGGAAAAAAGCCTTCAAAATTGTAGATTTTGATAGAAACGATATAATCAAATAGGAAAGAAGCCTTCAAAGTTGTAGATTTTGATAGAAACGGCATAATCAAATAGGAAACAAGCCTTCAACGTTGAAGATTTTGATAGAAGCGACACAATCGAATGGGAACAAAGCCTTCAAAGTTGAAGATTTTGATAGACACAACATGATCAAATTGGAAAGAAGCCTTCAAAGTTGTAGATTTTAATAGACCCGACATAATCAAATAGGAAAGACGTCTTCAAAGTGTAGATTTTGATAGAAACGACATAATCAAATAGGAAAGAACCCTTCAAAGTTGTAGATTTTGATAGAAACGGCATAATCAAATAGGAAAGAAGCCTTCAGAGTTGTAAATTTTGATAGAAACATCATAATCAAATGGGAAAGAAATTTTCAAAGCTGTAGATTTTGATAGAAACGACATAATCCAATAGGAAATAAGGCTTCAAAGTTGTAGATTTTGAAAGAAGCGATATTATCGAATAGATAAGAAGCCTTGAAAGTAGTAGATTTTGATAGAAACGACACAATCAAATAAGAAAGAAGCCTTAAAGTTGTAGATTTTGATAGAAACAACATAATCAAATAGTAAAGAGGCTTTCAAAGTTGTACATTTTTATAGAAAACACATAATCAAATAGGAAAGAAGCCTTCAAAGTTGTAGATTTTGATATAAACGGCATAATCAAATAGGAAAGAAGCCTTCAAAGTTATAGATTTTTATAAAAACGGCATAATCAAATAGGAAAGATGCCTTCAAAGTTGTAGATTTTGATAGAAACGGCATGATTAAATAGGAAAGTAGACTTGAAAATTGTAGATTTTAATAAATAAGGCATAATCAAATAGGAAAGAAGCGGTCAAAGTTGTAGATTTTGATGGAAACGGCATAATCAAATAGCAGAGAAGCCTTCAAAGTGTAGATTTTGATAGAAATGGTATAATGAAATACGAAAGAAGACTTCAAAGTTGTAGATTTTGATAGAAACGACATAATCAAATAGGAAAGAAGCCTTCATAGTCTAGATTATGAAAGAAATGGCATAATCAAATACGAAAGAAGCCTTCAAAGTTGTAGATTTGAATAGAAACGACATAATCAAATAGGAATGAAGCCTTCAAAGTGTAGATTTTGATAAAGACGGCATAATCAAATAGGAAAGAAGCCTTCAAATTTGTAGATTTTGAAGGAAAATGCATAATCAAAGAGGAAAGAAGCCTTCAAAGTTGTAGATTTTGATAGAAATGACATAATCAAATAGGAAAGAAGTCTTCAAAGTGTAGATTTTGATAAAAACGCCATAATCAAATAGGAAAGAAGCCTTCAAAGTTGTAGATTTTGATAGAAACGGAGTATCAAATTGGAAAGATGCGTTCAAAATTGTAGATTTTGATAGAAATGACATTATCAAAGAGGAAAGAAGCCTTCAAAGTTGTAGATTTTGAGAAAAATGGCATAATCAAATAGGAAAAACGCCTTCAAAGTTGTAGATTTTGAGAGAAACGACATAATCAAATGGGAAAGAAGCCTTCAAAGTTGAAGATTTTGATAGAAACGACATAATCAAATAAGAAAGAAGCCTTCAAAGATGTAGATTTTGATAGAAACGACATAATCAAATAGGAAAGAAGTCTTCAAAGTTGTAGATTTTGATAGAAACGGCATAATCAAATAGGAAAGAAGCCTTCTAAGTGTAGATTTTGATAGAAACGGCATAATCGAATGGAAAGAAGCCTTCAAAGTTGAGGATTTTAATAGAAACGGCATAATCAAGTAGGAAAGAAGCCTTCAAAGTTGTAGATTTTGATAGACAAGCCATAATCAAATCGGAAAGAAGCCTTCAAATTTGTAGATTTTTATAGAAACGACATAAATAGGAAAGAAGCCTACAGAGCTGTAGATTTTGATAGAAACGACATAATCAAATAGGTAAGAAGCCTTAAAGTTGTAGATTTAGAAAGAAACGACATAATCAAATAGGAAAGAAGCCTTCAAAGTTGTAGATTTTGATAAAAACCACATAAGGAAATAGGAAAGAAGTCTTCAACGTTGTAGGATTTGATAGAAACGGCATAATCAAATAGGAAAGAAGTCTTCAATAGTTGTAGATTTTGATAGAAACGGCATAATCAAATAGGAAAGAAGTCTTCAAAGTTGTAGATTTTGATAGAAACGGCATAATCAAATAGGAAAGAAGTCTTCAAAGTGTAGATTTTGATAGAAACGGCATAATCAAATAGGAAAGAAGTCTTCAAAGTGTAGATTTTGATAGAAACGGCAAAATCGAATAGGAAAGAAGCCTTCAAAGTGTAGATTTTGATAGAAACGGCATAATCAAATAGAAAAGAAGCCTTCAAAGTTGTAGATTTTGATAGAAACGGCATAATCCAATAGGATAGAAGTCTTGAAAGTGTAGATTTTGATAGAAACGGCATAATCAAATAGGAAAGATGCCTTCAAAGTGTTGATTTTGATAGACACGGCATAATGAAATAGGAAAAAAGTCTTGAAAGAGTAGATTTTGAGAGAAACGGCATAATGAAATGGGAAAGAAGTCTTCAAAGGTGTAGATTTTGATAGAAACGGCATAATCAAATAGGAAAAAAGCCTTCAAAGTGTAGATTTTGATAGAAACGACATAATCAAACAGGATAGAAGTCTTCAAAGTTTAGAGTTTGAGAGAAACGGCATAATCAAATAGGAGACAACCCTTCAAAGTTCTAGATTTTGATAGAAATGTTATAATCAAATAGGAAAGAAGTCTACAAAGTGTAGATATTCGTAGAAACGTCATAATCAAATGGGAAAGAAGTCTTTAAAATGTAGATTTTGATAAAAACGGCATAATCAAATAGGAAAGAAGTCTTCAATGTGTGGATTTTGATAGAAACGGCATAATCAAATAGGAAAGACGCCTTCAGAGTTGAAGATTTTGATAAAAACGGCATTATCAAATAGGACAGAAGCCTTCAAAGTTGTAGATCTTGATAGAAACGACATACTCAAAAAGAAAATAAGCCTTCAAAGTTGAAGATTTTGATAGAAACGGCATAATCAAATAGGTGAAAAGCCTTGAAAGTTGTAGATTTTGAGAGAAACGGCATAATCAAATAGGTAGAATTTGATAGAAACGGTATAATCAAATAGTACAGAAGCCTACAAAATGTAGATTTTGATAGAAACGGCATAATCAAATAGAAAAGAAGCCTTCAAAGTTGTAGATTTTGATAGAAACGGCATAATCCAATAGGATAGAAGTCTTGAAAGTGTACATTTTTATAGAAACGGCATAATCAAATAGGAAAGATGCCTTCAAAGTGTTGATTTTGATAGACACGCCATAATCAAATAGGAAAAAAGTGTTCAAAGAGTAGATTTTGATAGAAACGGCATAATGAAATAGGAAAGAAGTCTTGAAAGTTGTAGATTTTGATAGAAACGGCAGAATCAAATGGGAAAAGATCCTTCAAAGTTGTAGATTTTGATAGAAACGACATAATCAAACAGGAAAGAAGTCTTCAAAGTGTAGAGTTTGATAGAAACGGCATAATCAAATAGGAAAGAAGCCTTCAAAGTTCTAGATTTTGATAGAAATGTTATAATCAAATAGGAAAGAAGTCTTCAAAGTGTAGATTTTCATAGAAAAGTAATAATCAAAAGGGAAAGAAGTCTTTAAAGTGTAGATTTTGATAAAACGGCATAATCAAATAGGAAAGAAGTCTTCAAAGTGTGGATTTTGATAGAAACGGCATAATCAAATAGGAAAGAAGCCTTCAGAGTTGAAGATTTTGATAGAAACGGCATTATCAAATAGGACACAAGCCTTCAAAGTTGTAGATCTTGATAGAAACGACATACTCAAAAAGAAAATAAGCCTTCATAGTTGATGATTTTGAAACAAACGGCATAAACAAATAGGTGAAAAGCCTTGAAAGTTGTAGATTTTGATAGAAACGGCATAATCAAATAGGAAAGAAGCCTTCAAAGCTGTAGAATTTGACAGAAACCGGTATAATCAAATACCAAGAAAGCCTTCAAAGTTGTAGATTTTTATAGAAACGACAATCAAATAGGAAAGAATCCTTCAAAGTTGTAGATTTTGACAGAAACGGCATAATCAAATAGATAGGAAGCCTTTAAAGTTGTAGATTTTGATAGAAACGGCATAATCAAATGGGAAAGAAGCCTTCAAAGTTGTAGATTTTGGTAAAAACTGCATAATCAAATGGGAGTGAAGCCTTCAAAGTTGTAGATTTTGAAAGAAACGGCATAAACGAATAAGAAAGAAGCCTTCAAAGTGAAGATTTCGAATGAAACGGCATAATCAAATAGGAAAGAAGACTTCAAAGTGTTAGATTTTGATAGAAACGACACAGTGAAATAGGAAAGAAGCCTTCAGACTCTATATTTTGATAGAAACGACATAATCAAATAGGAAAGAAGCATTCAAAGTTCTAGATTTTGAGAGAAACGACATAATCAACAGGAAAAAGTCTTCAAAGTTGTAGATTTTGATAGAAACGGCACAATCAAATACGAAAGAAGCCTTCAAAGTTCTAGATTTTGATAGAAACGGCAGAATCAAATAGGAAAGAAGCCTTAAAAGTGTAGATTTTGATAGAAACGGCATAATCAAATGGGAAAGAAGTCTTCAAAGTGTAGATTTTGATAGAAACGGCATAATCAAATGGGAAAGAAGTCTTTAAAGTGTAGATTGTGATAAAAACGGCATAATCAAATAGGAAAGAAGTCTTCAAAGTGTGGATTTTGATAGAAACGGCATAATCAAATAGGATAGAAGCCTTCAAAGTTGTATATTTTGATAAGACCTGCATAATCACACAGGAAAGAAGCCTTCAAGGTGTAGATTTTGATAGAAACGGTATAATCAAATACGAAAGAAGCCTTCAAAGTTGTAGATTTTGATAAAAATGGCATAATGAAATGGGGGAGATTCCTTCAAAGTGTAGATTTTCCTTGAAACGGCATAATCAAATAGGAAAGAAGCCTTCAAAGTGTAGATTCTGCTAGAAACGGCATAATCCAATAGGAAAGAAGACTTCAAAGTGTACATCTTGATAGAACGACATAATCAAATAGGAAAGAAGCCTTCAAAGTGAAGATTTTGATAGAAACATCATAATGAAATGGGAAAGAAGCCTTGGAAGTGTAGATTTTGATAGAAAAGGCATAATCAAATAGGAAAGAAGTCTTCAATTTTCCTCTAAATTTTTGGATGCCTCCACGTAATTCTCTTGCCCTTTGGCATCCAGAAAGTGGCATTAAAGTAAACTTTCTAAATGTTTCTTTCCCTTTTGATGCCTCTATGCCCCTGTAATTGCCTTTGGCGGCGCCAAAGGGGATTTATACTAAACCTTTAATTTGTCTTTTTATTTGTGGATGCCACCATGCAACTGCTTTAGACTTTGGCACCCTTAAAGGGTCTTTTAACTAAAGTTTTAATTTGTCTCTTTCCCTTTAGATGCCATCATTCCCCTGTAAGAGCGTTTGACGACGCCGAAGGGGATTTAAATTAAATCTTAGATTTCCTTCTATATTTTTAGATGGATTCACGCCAATCTCTTGCCATTTGGCAACCCCAAAAGGGCATGAAAGTAAATTTTCATTTTTTTCTTTGCCTTTGGATGCCTCTATGCCCCTGTAATATCCTTTGGCGCCAACAAAGGGGATTTGAATTAAACCTTTAATTTGTCTGTTCCTTTATGGATGTTACCATGCCACTCTACTGGACTTTGGCACCCCCAAAAGGTCTTTTAAGTAAACTATCAATTTGCCTCCTTCCCTTTAGATGCCACTATTCTCCTGTAAAGGCCTTTACTTTAAAGCCACTTTTTGGATGCCAAAGGGCAAGAGAATTGCGTTGAGGCATCCAAAAATTTAGAGAAAAATTGAAGGATTAATACAAATCCCCTTTGACGTCTTCAAAGGCCGTTACACGGGAATAGTGGCATGTAAAGGGAAAGAGACAAATCAAAAGCCTACTTAAAAGACCCTTTGGGGGTGCCAAAGTCCAATACAGTGGATGGTGGCATCCAAAAATTAAAAGACAAATCACAAGCTTAATTTAAATCCCCTTTGGTGGAGCCAAAGGCAATTACAGGGACATAGAGGCATCCTTAGGCAAAGAAACAAAAGGAACGTTTAGTTTAGTGTCCCTTTTGGGGGTGCGAAAGGTTAAGAGAGTGGCGGGGAGGCAGCCCAAAATATTGAGGGAAATTAAAGATTTAATATAAAACCCCTTTGGAGTCACCAAAGGCCGTTACAAGGGAAAGTGGCATCTGAAGGGATAGAGACAAATTTAATATTTACTTAAAAGACCCTTTGGGGGTGCCAAGTCCAATAGAGTGGCATAGTGGCATCGAAAAACATAAAGACAAATTCAAGGCTAAATTTAAATCCCCTTTGGCGGAGCCAATGGATATTACAGGGGCATACAGGCATCCAAAAGCAAAGAAAGAAAAGGAAAGTTTACCTCACCGTGATCCAGTATAGTAGCCACCGCTTCGCGGCTGACCGAAGCTACCCTACGTCACAATGATCCAGTACAGAAGCCACCACTCACTCACCCGCTTATTCTAGCCTACCTCACTGTGACCCAGTGCAGTAGTAGCTCCCGGCAAATCCGACCGTAGCCTATGAAAATCTGACCTAACATCCCCAGAAGAAGTACATGATTATAATGGAAATGTACCATGATTTTTGTGGTCTGCTGGTGTGAGAACGCATGAAGTGGCCACGTATAAGGGATGTTTGGCAGTGGGGCGAACTCTTACAACAATTTCTAATTTCTTTCACTGGAAACATGAAGCTTCAAAAGGACCCGGTGGTCTGTTACTGTTTGTATGTTGGAAATCAAAAGAAAAAAAAGTTTTTCAAATGAGCTAAACCGCCAATTTACCAAAACCATAACTGTAATAACGTGAATGGCGGGTTACACATCCCAGGATGAATAATCATATGCTGTCATCTGAGTGAACAGTAATCTACTTCGAAGTGTCTGTCTACAGATTTCTTAGGTTTTCTACATTTTCTAGCTGTGGTAATTATACTAAGTACACTTAACTATAGTTCACCACTCACTCTACATTGGTTACAACCATTCATCTCCAAATGTTACTCATACCTGGCTAGAAATAAGACCTTCGTTGATGCAAACATCATTCAACTCCCGAGTCGGGAGCAGGAAGCCAGGTGGCAGCTACCGAGCCGGCGACCTGACACCTGTGGCCACATATCCTCACCTTTCCACCACCACAAGACTTGTGTCAGCAAATTGGGTTTGACCCCGAGTATCTCAGTGACCAATACCTTACCTCTTTCTCTAGTCCCCTGAAGCCTCCTTCACCACTACACTTGCCGGAACCCTTAACGTGATACTGTCACTCAACACAACAACCCAGGAAATGAACGTATGATGAACCAGAAACATCGTAATCTTCGGTTTCGGAATGACTGCGCTCGTCCGCCATCTCGAAGCAGAAGCGGGGCTTTATTGTATGGCAAGGCGTTGTCTCAATCCAGTGAAATGACTTGCATGGCCTTTCATCGTTTTGGAACATTCGGTTTTGACTATATACTTACTAATATTCCATGTACTTGTGCTACATGCGTATGTTACTAAAAGTTTATGTACGAAAATTACTTTTGTTGCATAATAAAGTACATATTTTGAACGTGAGTCCGTCCAAGTCAAAGTCAATGTAACAATTCGGATTCAGACGTCGTCCACGTTTATAATATATTCCGACTCTTCTGACGTCAGTCAATTTTTAAACAATGTTTTACTTGTTTGTCTTTTTACGGTAAACCACGACTGAGACAAAATGTGATCTTACGAATACATTTTGTTCTCGACGATGGAAATATATTTCTATCGCGATTATAGATCGTACATCTCCGAGGACGGCCATAGCCAGGACTACCAACCTATATCACCATTAACCACACTCACCATAGAAAATGGAATGTCGCCCATGGTTTTCAATGACCCCACATGTATTTATAGTACTTCCCTAACGTGTAATAATAATAAGTGGACACAGAATACACAGAAGTGTGTCAACAGACCAGACTAAAACATGAGCAATATGTTCGTCCTGCTTTTAATGTGGTATTTCCCAAAACAACCTTCGTCGACGTGGGAAATTCCAAGACACGTATGGCAACTGTTGTGATCGATTTATCTTTTTTTACGGTGTTCGAGGCAGCAGCAGGGGCACCTGAATGCCCTAATCAAGGCATCTTGTTAACGTATATATATATACGTTTGGTAAAGTGTGTGGAAGAAGAAAGTTAAGAGTAAATGTGAATAAGAGCAAGGTTATTAGGTACAGTAGGGTTGAGGGTCAAGTCAATTGGGAGGTGAGTTTGAATGAAGAAAAACTGGAGGAAGTGAAGTGTTTTAGATATCTGGGAGTGGATCTGGCAGCGGATGGAAACATGGAAGCGGAAGTGGATCATAGGGTGGGGGAGGGGGCGAAAATTCTGGGGGCCTTGAAGAATGTGTGGAAGTCGAGAACATTATCTCGGAAAGCAAAAATGGGTATGTTTGAAGGAATAGTGGTTCCAACAATGTTGTATGGTTGCGAGGCGTGGGCTATGGATAGAGTTGTGCGCAGGAGGATGGATGTGCTGGAAATGAGATGTTTGAGGACAATGTGTGGTGTGAGGTGGTTTGATCGAGTGAGTAACGTAAGGGTAAGAGAGATGTGTGGAAATAAAAAGAGCGTGGTTGAGAGAGCAGAAGAGGGTGTTTTGAAGTGGTTTGGGCACATGGAGAGAATGAGTGAGGAAAGATTGACCAAGAGGATATATGTGTCGGAGGTGGAGGGAACGAGGAGAAGAGGGAGACCAAATTGGAGGTGGAAAGATGGAGTGAAAAAGATTTTGTGTGATCGGGGCCTGAACATGCAGGAGGGTGAAAGGAGGGCAAGGAATAGAGTGAATTGGAGCGATGTGGTATACCGGGGTTGACGTGCTGTCAGTGGATTGAATCAAGGCATGTGAAGCGTCTGGGGTAAACCATGGAAAGCTGTGTAGGTATGTATATTTGCGTGTGTGGACGTATGTATATACATGTGTATGGGGGTGGGTTGGGCCATTTCTTTCGTCTGTTTCCTTGCGCTACCTCGCAAACGCGGGAGACAGCGACAAAGCAAAAACAAAAAAAACAAAAAAAAAACGTACGTCTGGACGTACGACAGTGCACTACGACGGCTTGTTCTCTGAGAAACGTAAGGTATTCCCTTCTTGTTAAACAAGAACGACTGTAGCATCAGAGCCGCTTTTTCCAATGATGTCTCACCAGCTGACATACGTCAGCACCTCACAGCCTGGCGCATGTTGGCTCGTCTCCTCCTGACACAGGACGTCAGCGCACTCCAAGACAACCTCCCTCAAGATCATATCACTCCCTGATAACCAACGCCCCGCCCAGCCCCGACCCGCCCCGCCCCGCTCCCTGACACAAGTGGGTAGCTCACGCCTCGACCCATCCAAGGTTTACCCCCTTCGTCAAACTTACCCCCTGACGTATGAAGGAGGGGCACGTGTCCTGACAGGCGACGGACGGTGGGCGGGTGGGTGGGTCTCTCCTCTACCCTCCTGACGGAGTGCTGTCATATTGGCTGACTGTCTCTGGTGACGCCAGCTGACAACGGAGGCTAACTGGTCTCTGGGCAGTTAGAAACTACCTACTCCCAACTCCGGAGTTTCACTGGAACTCTGCAAATGACCATCTTGCTGGTTTCCTACATTAATAGAAATATTTCATATAGGAATATTTTTCTGTTAATCATATTTAGTTAAATTAACCTATTTTGTATTTGACATTCACCAGCGTTTCTGTGTTGGAAATAAGAGATTTTAAGTCATGGGTGTATTACACCTTCTCACTTTACTACTTTTGAAAATTATTCTTAAGATTAGGTGCATATTACAATATCAAATTTCTCAGTAACAATTGTAGTCTATCCATTTCTGTTAATCTATCCTTCCGTTTTCTTCCAATAGCACAATGAGCATCAAAAGCTACCCATTGGTCTGTTATTGTTTGTATATTGCAAAACTTAAACAATATTAGCCATTTCGATGGTGAGCTAAACTAGTAATTTACCCAATCAACTGCGTAATTATAATAACCTGTATGGTTGGTCACACGCCCTAGGATGACCAATCACAAGCTGTCACTTGAACGAATGATATACACTAAATTCTCTGCCTTGTGACGTCATACATTTTCTATGTTCGACCTGTGGTAACTACAGTAAGAAACGTCAACTCTTCCTAGGACACCTAAATGAATACAGTTCATGAATCATTCAACAACTGGTTACAACCATTACAAATGTGACACACAAACCTGGCTACAAGTACAACCTTTTGTTTATAGAAATATGAAGCATCTCCTAGCCGAGAACACGAAGCTAGCTGGGAGCTACCTAGCAAGCTGGGAGCTACCAAGCCTGGCAGACAGCTAGCTAGGAGCTACCTACCTTGGCTGACAGCTAGCAAAGAGCTACCTAGCTGGTTGACAGTGACATAGCTTGGCTCAAAGCTAGGCAGGAGCTACCTAGTTGGCTGATAGTTATATAGCTTGGCTGGCAGCTACCTACTTACCGTCTGAAAGCTAAATATCAGGTTGACAGTCGCCAGTGGCCACTCCTGCTAACCTTCTAACCCTCACTAGTCTCACTCACCTGAGTGGCTCAGTGACCAGCGCCGTACCTCTGTAGTTCCCTGGGTGACGGCTCCACCATGTGTCTTGCCGGACCGCACAACCGTAACTCTCCATCACAACCGAACAAATAAAGACACAGGAGCCAACAACGTAGTCACTAGTCACGGTTCCGAACATCGAAATGAACATAAGCTTAGTCTCAATCCGGGATAATGACTTGCATACCCTTTATGTAACGTTCGTTTTGCACTACATACTACCCAAAGAGTTCCAACAGAGTGGCGTGGAGGCGTCCAAAAATGTAAGAGGGAAATTACAGGGGAATAGCGGCATCTAAAGGGAAAGAGACAAATTGAAGGTTTACTTAAAAGACCCTTTGGCGGTGCCAAAGGCCAATAGGGTGGCATGGCGGCATCCAAAAAGAAAAAGAAAAATTAAAGGTTTAATCTAAATCCCCTTTGGAGGCGCCAAAGGCCATTACTGGGACATAGCGGCATCCAAAGAGAAAGAGAATTAAGGTATTTTTTTAAAGCCCCTTTGTGGGTGCCAAATGCCAGCAGAGTGGAGTGGAGGCATCCAAAAATTAAGAGAGTAACTGAGAGTTTTATTTAAATCCCCTCTTGGCAGCATCCAAAATTAAAGAGGGAAATTGATGGTTTAATTGAAAGCCCCTTTGGTGGCGCCAAAGGACGTTACAGGGGCATAGCGGCATCCAGAGGGAAAGAGACAAATTGAAGATTTACTTTACACCTCCTATGGGGATACCAAAGGCCAATAGAGTGGTGTCGCGGCATCCAAAAATCAAGAGGGAAATTGAAGGTTTAACTTAAAGCCCTAACAAGGGTCATTACAGTGGCTTGGCGACATCTAGAAGAAAAGAGAAAAATTGAAGGTATAATATAAATCCTCTTTGGCGGCAACAAAGGCCATTAGAGTGGCTTGGCGGCATCCAGAACAAAAGATGAAAAGTGAAGAATTAATCTAAAGCTCTTTTGCGGCACCAAAGACCCCTAGAGTGGCTTGGCGTGATCCAAAAGAAAAGAGAAAAATTGAAGGTTTAACTCAAAGCCCCTTCGGCGGGAACGAAGGCCATGAGAGTGGCTTGGTGGCATCCACAATGAAAAAAAAATTTAAGGTCTAATATAAATCCTCTTTGGCGGCACCAAAGGCCATTAGAGTGGCTTGGCAGCATCCAGAACCAAAGTGGGAAATTGAAGGTTTAATTTGAAGCCCATTCCCGAAGTCATGACACAAACTTTTCCATTTCTCGTTTGTCGTCCTAAACAAATCCACATGTGTTAAGGACGCCCTCCTCATCCTCCTCCTCCTCTTCCTCCTCGTCCTCTTCCTCCTCGTCCTCTTCCTCCTCGTCCTCTTCCTCTTCCTCCTCTTCCTCGTCTTCCTCCTCCTCCTATTTCTCCTCACTGTCGTCCCAAATAAATCCACTTGTGTTAAGGACACCCTCCTCCTCCTCCTCCTCCTCCTCCTCTTCCTCCTCCTCCTCCTCCTCCTCCTCTTCCTCTTCCTCCTCCTCTTCCTCTTCCTCTTCCTCCTCCTCTTCCTCTTCCTCCTCCTCTTCCTCTTCCTCCTCTTCCTCCTCACTGTCGTCGTAAACACATCCACTTGTGTTAAGGACACCCCCATTTAAGAGACGGATCTGCAGGTGATTATGTTCAACGCCTCAAAACTTGTGTACAAGAACGAATTAAACTAAGTCAAACCAACGGCTCAAGTTGTCCCGTGATAAATCCTGAGGCGCACGGAAGTCTCCAGTCCAAGGGATCGCATTCTACACAAGGGAAGAAGACCCACTCCCCCAAAGAACGTACAGAAAATGAGGAGCGGGTTCACTCCCATATATTCCAGTTTCTTCGACAGATACGTACATTAAAGTTACATAAACTACGATTCAGACGAAGGTCAGTTCTTTATTTCCTTCCTTACTGGGGATAAGTGTAGCTACTAACCCTCAAGAGGAAGACATAATGCAAGGGGAGCACAGCTGTTTGTCTCTGTTCTGTCTCACATTTTGTCCACAGACCAATGGAGGGATTTTGACCCAACTTGTAGGGCTATTCCTCAGGTAGGGTGGAAGACAATGCTCTACCACTACGAGAGGGGAGAAGATTAGTCACTGTCCCCATGAAACATGTCATTCTGTATTAGATATGCAGTCCAGCAGGACCATATTCTCCTCCCATCACAGGTGGCCAGAATATAGGAAACGGGAGAGAGAGAGAGAGAAAGAGATAGAATCACAGGGAAAGCAAAAGAGACAGTGAAGGAAAGGAGATAAATGAGAGAGAGACACACGTGCCACACAGACCCCAAGGATCGAGAGAGGTGGTCTGGCCTGAACAACGCAAACGCGCCACACAGACCCCAAGGTTCGAGCAAGGTGGTCTGACCTCAACACGACTTAAAAGACAAAGAAAAAAAAAAGGCAGACCACTTAGAAGACCAGCAAAGTAAAGGTTGTCACCCCACACTCCAATCTCTCCGGCAACACGCCAGACGGAAAACAAGAAACAAGAACATTACATACATCCCACAATGGCCTGGGAAGATGTAAATAAGGCAACAAACACAAGCTTCCAAAATACATGTCCACACACAGACACTACACAAAACAAGAACATTACATACATCCCACAATGGCCTGGGAAGATGTAAATAAGACAACAAAAACAAGTCTCCAAAATACATGTCTTCACACAGACACTACACAAAACTTACACCATATGTACACCTATATGTACACTATATGTACACCTATATGTATAGTTATATGTACACTATATGTACACCTATATGTATAGCTATATGTACACTATAGGTACACCCATATGTATAGCTATATGTACACTATATGTACACCTATATGTATAGCTCTATATACACGTATATGTAAACCTATATGTACTTATCAACTCTCTCTCATAACTTACCTTCAGCTGTCGAGCCTCATCTTCTCCTCCTCCCCCTCACACATCTCTGTTAAAAAGAGAAAATACATTGGTTACCCATCATATCATCCACATACATATCAGACAACGTCCCTACATATCACATGGTCATCCACATACATATCACTTGGTCATCCATATACATATCACTCAACGTGCGTACACATCACGTGGTCATCCACATACATATCACTCAACTTGCGTACATATCACGTGGTCATCCACATACATATAACACAACTCTCTCTCTCTCTCTCTCTCTCTCTCTCTCTCTCTCTCTCTCTCTCTCTCTCTCTCTCTCTCTCTCTCCCTCCTAAACCTGCCCCGCCATCTGCCTCCTGCTGAGTGAGAGCGCCAGATATTCCTACCAGTATCATTCCTCCTCAGTACAATAATAAGTTGCCACTTTGATCACCAGCTACAGTGGACTGGAGGAGGAACCTAGCATGATGACCACTGACCAAGACTAATAGCCCAGCAATGACACACAAGCTTAGGCTCTTCTGCACGGCACAAGATAAACAAACCTGGCCAGCCACCCAGCCAGCTAGCCAGCCACCCAGCCAACCTAGCATGATGACCACAGACCAAGACTAATAGCCCAACACTGACACACAAGCTTAGGCTCTTCTGCACTGCACGAGATAAACAAACCTGGCCAGCCACCCAGCCAGCCACCCAGCTAGCCACCCAGCCAGCCACCCAGCCAGCTAGCCAGCCACCCAGCCAACCTAGCATGATGACCACAGACCAAGACTAATAGCTCAGCAATGACACACAAGCTTAGGCTCTTCTGCACGGCACAAGATAAACAAACCTGGCCAGCCACCCAGCCAGCTAGCCAGCCACCCAGCCAACCTAGCATGATAACCACAGACCAAGACTAATAGCCCAACACTGACACACAGGTTTAGGCTCTTCTGCACGGCACAAGATAAACAAACCTGGCCAGCAAGCCAGCCACCCACCCAGCCACCCAACCAGCCAGCCAGCCAGCCACCCACCCAACCAGCCACCCAGCCAACCACCCAGCCTAGCATGATGACCACAGACCAAGACTAATAGCTCAACACTGACAAACAAGCTTAGGCTCTCCTGCACGGCACATGATAAAGAAACCTGGCCAGCCAGCCAGTCACCCAGCCAGCCTAGCATGATGACCACAGACCAGGACTAATAGCCCAACACTGACACAGAAGCTTAGGCTCTTATGCACTGTACAAGATAAACAAACCTGGCCAGCCACCCAGCCAGCCACCCAGCCAGCCACACAGCCAGGAGGGCATCCAACCAACCAGCCAGCCAGCCAGCCAGCAAGCCAGCCAGGCACCCAGCCAGCCAGGCAGCCAGCCACACAGCCTAGCAGCCTAGTCCTCCAGTCATGACTAAGTCATTCCTATCTCTTTCATGACAAAGTAATCCTAACTAAGTCATTCTGGTCTCTTTCACGACTAAGTAATTTTGACTAGGTTAATCTCATCTCTTTCATGATTAAGTTATTCTGACTACGTCATTCTGGTCTCTCATGACAAGTCATTTCGACTAAGTCATTCTGGTATCTTTCATAACTAAGTCATTCTGAGTAAGTCATTCTAGTCTCATTCATAAGTCACTGAATAAGTCATTCTGGTCTCTTTCATGACTAAGTCATTCTAGTCTCTTTCATGACTAAGTCATTCTGGTTTCTTTCATAACTAAGTTATTCTGACTGAGTCATTCTCGTCTCTTTCATGACTAAGCCAATATGACTCAGTTATTCTGGTCTCTTTCATGACTAAGTCATTCTGACTAGGTCATTCTCGTCTCTTTCATGACTAAGTCATTCTGACCAAGGCATCCTGGTCTCTTTCATGATTAAGGCATACTAACTAAGTCACTCTGGTCTCTTTCACGACTAAGTCAATCTGACTAAGTCATTCTGGACTCTTACATGATTAAGTAATTCCTACTAAGTCATTCTGGTCTCTTTCGTGACTAAGACATTCTGGTTTCTTTCATGACTAAGTCATTCTGACTAAGTCGTTCTGGTCTCTTGCATGACGAATTCATTCTAACGTAGTCATTCTGGTCTATCCTATGCCTAAGTCATTCCTACTAAATCATTCTGGTCTCTTTCATGACTAAATCATCTAACTATGTCATTCTGTTTTTTTACATGACTAAGTAATCCTGACTAAGTCATTCTGGTCTCTTTCTTAACAAACTCATTCTGACTATGTCATTTACGTATCTTTCATGATGAAGTTATTCTCACTAAGTCATTTTGGTCTCTTACATAACTATGTCATTCTTACTAAGTCATTCTGGTCTCTTTCTTGACAAAGCCATTCTTACTAGGTCATTCTAGTCTCTTTCTTGACAAACTCATTCTAAGTCATTCTGGTGTCTTTCATGACTAAGACATACTGACTAAGTCATACTGTTCCTCCATTCATGATTAAGTCATTATCGTCTCCTTCATGACTAAGTCATTCTGTTCCTCCATTCATGATTAAGTCATTATCATCTCCTTCATGACTAAGTCATTCTGTTCCTCCATTCATGACTAAGCTATTCTGAATTAGTCATTCCGGTCTTTTTCATGAGAAAGTCATACTGAATAAGTCTTCTGGTCTCTTCCATGTCTAAGTCAATCTGACTAAATCATTTTGGTCTCTTTCATGACTAAATAATTCTGACTAATGCATTCTGGTCTCTTTCATGCATAAGTCATTCTGACTAAGCCATTCTGGTCTCTTTCATGACTAAGTCATGCTGACTAAGTCGTTCTGGTCTCTTTCATGATTAGTTAATCTGACTAGGTCCTTTTTGGTCTCTTACATGAATAAGTCATTTCTCGTCTCTTTCTTGACTAAAGTCATTCTGGGGACTAAGTCATTCTGTCTCTTTCATGATTAAGTCATGACAAGTCATTTGGTATCTTCATGACTAATCATTCTGACTAAGTCATTCTGGTCTCTTATGACTAATCAATCTGACTAAGTCATTTGGTCTCTTTCATGACTAAGTTCATTTGACTAATTCTGATCTCTTTCATGACTAAGTCATTCTTCTCTTTCACGACAAGTCATCTGACAAGTCATTCTGGACTCTTTATGACTAAGTCATTCTAATCATTCTGTGTCTTTCATGGACTAAGTCATTTGACTAAGTCATTCTGTTCTATTTCATGACTAAGTCATTCTAGTCTCTTTCATAACTAAGTCAATCTGACTAGGTTCTTCTCGCCTTTTTAATGACTAAATCATCCTGACTAAGTCATTCTGGTCTCTTTCATGACTAAGAGAATCTGACTAAGTCCTTCTGGTCTCTTTTATGACTAAGTTATATTGACTAAGTCATTCTGGTCTCTTTCATGACTAAGTCATCCTGACTAAGTCATCTTGGTCTATTTCATGATTGTCGTACTGACTAAGTCATTCTGGTCTCTTTCATGACTAAGTCATCCTGAATAAGTCATTCTAGACTCTTACATGATTAAGTCATTCCTACTAAATCATTATGGTCTCTTTCTTGACAATCATTTTGACTAAGCCGGTCTGTTCTATACCATGACTAAGTCATTCTAGTCTCTTTCATGACAAAGTCATTCTGACTAAGTCATTTTGACTAGGTTATGTTGGTCTTTTTCATGACTAGGTCATCCTGACTAAGTCAGCTTGGTCTCTTTCATGACTAAGAGAATCTGTCTAAGTCACTCTCGTCTCTTTTATGAATAAGTTATATTGACTAAGTCATTCTGATCTCTTTCATGACTAAGCCATCCTGGTCTCTTTCATAATCAAATCATTCCTACTAATTCATTCTGGTCTCTTTCACGACTAAGTCATTTTGAACTCTTACATGACTAAGTCATTCCTACTACATCATTATCGTCTATTTCGTGACAGTCATCTTCAATAAGCCATTCTGTTCTATTTCATGACTAAGTCATCCTCGTCTCTTTCATGACTAGGTCATGCTGACTAAGTCATTCTGACTAAGTTATTTTGGCCTTTTTATGACTAAGTCATCCTGACTAAGTAATTCTGGTCCCTTTCATGACTAAGAGAATCTGACCAAGTCATTCTGGTCTCTTTTATGAGTAAGTTATATTGACTAAGTCATTCTGGTCTCTTTCATGACTAAGTCATCCTGACTAAGCCACCCTGATCTCTTTCATGAACAAGTCATCCTGAGTAAGTCATTCTGGTCACTTTCATGACTAGGTCATCCTCACTAAGTCCTTCTCGTCGCGTTCATGACTAAGTCATTCTAAGTCATTCTGGTCTCTTACATGACAAAATCATTCCTACTAAGTCATTCTGGTATCTTTCATTACTAAGTCATTCTAGTGTCTTTCTAGACTAAGTCAATCTGACTAAGTCATTCTGGTCCACCATTCATGACTAAGTCATTCTGACTAAGTCATTCTGGTCTCTTTCATGACTAAGTCATACTGACTAAGTCTTTCTGGTCCTCCATTCATGACTAAGTCATTCTCGTTTCTATCATGATTAAGTCATCCTGACTAAGTCATTTTGGTCTCTTCCACGAATAAGTCATTCTCTTTCATGAATAAATCTTTTTAACAAGGTCATTCTGGACTCTTTCAAAACTAAGTCATTCTGACTAAGTCATTCTGGTCTCTTTCATGACTAAGTCAATCTGACTAAGTCATTCTGGTGTCTTTCATGATTAAGTCAATCTGACTGTGTCATTCTGGTCCTCAATTAATGACTAAGTCAATCTGGACTCTTTCAAGACTAAATAATTCTGGCTAAGTTATTCAGGTGTCTTTCATGACTAAGTCATTCTCGTCTCTTTCATTATTAAGTCATTCTGACTGAGTCATTCTGGTCTCTTTCATGACTAAGACAATCTGACTAAGTCATTCTGTTCTCTTTTATGACTAAGTCATATTGACTAAGTCAGTCTGGTCTCTCATGACTAAGTCATCCTGACTAAGTCATCAGGGTCTCTTTCATGATTAAGTCATACTGCCTAAGTCATTGTGGTCTCTTTCACGACTAAGTCATTCTGGACTCTTACATGACTAAGTCATTCCTACTAAATCATGCTGGACTCTTTTGTGATAGTCATTTTGACAAAGTCATTCTGGTCTCTTTCTTGACTAAGTCATTCCAGTCTCTTTCATGACTAAGTCAATCTGACTAAGTTATTCTGGTTTTTTCATGACTAATTCATCCTGACTAAGTCATTCTCGTCTCTTTCATTAGTAAATCATCCTGACTAAGTCATTCTGGTCTCTTTGATGACTAAGTCATTCTGAATAAGTCATTCTATTCTGTTTCATGACTACGTCATCCAGACCAAGTCCTTCTGGTCGCTTTCATGACTAAGTCTTTCTGACTAAGTCATTCTGGTCTCCTACATGACTAAGTCATTCCTACTAAGTCATTCTGTTACCTTTCATTACTAAGTCATTCTGGGCTCTTTCCTGAGTAAGTCAATCTGACTAAGTCATTCAGACTAAGTCATTCTGGTCTCTTTCATGACTAAGTCATTCTGAGTAAGTCATTCTGGTCCTACATTCATGACTAAGTCATTCTGGTCGCTTTCATGACTAAGTCATCCTGACTAAGTCATTCTGGTCTCTTTCATGACTAATTCATTTTGATTAAGTCGTTCTGGACTCTTTCACGACTATGTCATACTAAGTCAATCTGGTCTCTCTCATGAATAAGTCTTTCTGACCTCTTTCATGACCAAGGCATTCTAAGTCATTCTGGTCTCTTTCATGACTCTCTCATTCTGACTAAGTAATTCTGGTTTCTTTCATGAATAAGTAATACTGACGTGGTCATTCTGGTCTCTTTCATGACTAAGTCATTCTGGTGTTTTTCATGACTAAGTCATTCTGGTGTCTTTCATGACTAAGTCATTCTGGTGTCTTTCATGACTAATTCATTCCTACTATTTCATTCTGGTTTCTTTTATGACTTAAGTCATTCCGACAAAGCCATTCTTATCTCTTTCATGACTAAGTCATTCTGTATAGGTCATTCTGGTCTCTTTCATGACTAAGTCAATCTGACTAAGTCATTCTGGTCTCTTTCATGACTACGTCATCCTGACTAAGTCATTCTGGCTCTCCATTCATGACTAAGTCATTCTGACTAAGTCATTCTCTTCTCTTTCATGACTAAGTCATTCTGAATAAGTCATTCTGGTCTCTTTCATAACTAAGTCATTCCGACCAGGTCATTCTGGTCCCTTTCATGATTACGTCATCCTGACTAAGTCATTCTAGTCTCTTCCACGACTAACTCATTCTGACTAAGTCATTCTGGTCTCTTTCATGAATAACTCATTCTGACTAAGTAATTCTGGTCTCTTTAATGACTAAGTCAATCTGACTAAGTCACTCTGGTCTCTTTTATGACTATATCATCCTTACTAAGTCATTCTTGTTTCTTTCATGACTAAGTCATTCTGGTGTCTTATATGACTAATTCATTCTGGACAAGTCATTCTGGTTTCTTTCATGACTAAGTCAATCTGACTAAGTCATTCTAGTCTCTTTCATGACAAAATCATTTTAACTAATTCATTCTGGTCTCCTTCATGATTACGTCATTCTAAGTCATCTGGTCTCTTTCATGACTAAGTCATCCTGACTAAGTCATTCTCTTCTCTTTCATGACTAAGTCATTTTGACTAAGTCATTTTTTTCTCTTACATGATTAAGTCATTCCCACCAAGTCTTTTTGGTCTCTTTCATGACTAAATCATTCTGACTACCTCATTCTGGTCTCTTTCATGACTATGTCATTCTAAGTCATTCGGGTCTCTTTCATGATTAATTCATTCTGACTAATTCATTATGTTCCTCCATTCAAGACTAAGTCATTCTGGTCTCTTACATGACTAAGTCATTCTAAGTTATTCTGGTCTCTTACATGAATAAGTCATTCCTACCAAGTCATTCTGGTCTCTTTAATGACTAAATCATTCTGACTACGTCATTCTGGTCTCTTTCATGACTAAGTCATTCTGACTAAGTCATTATGAATATGTCATTCTGGTTTCTTTCATGACTAAGTAATGGTGACTAAGTCATTCTGGTGTCTTTCATGACTAAGCCATCCTTGCTAATTCATTTTGGTCTCTCATTTGTAATTCATCCTGACTAAGTCATTCTGGTCTCTTTCATGACTAAGTGATCCTGACTAAGACATTTTGGTCTCTTTCATGACTAAATCATCCTGACGAAGTCATTTTCTTCTCTTTCATGAGTAAGTCAATCTGACTAAGTCATTCTGGTCTCTTTCATAAGTTAATCGGACTAAGTCATTCTAGTCTCTTTCATGACTAAGTCAATCTGACTTAGTAATTCTGGTCTCTTTAATCTGTAAGTCATCCTGACTAAGTCAGTCGGTCTCTTACATTACGAAGTCATTCCTACTAAGTCATTCTGGTCTCTTTCATGACTAAGTCATTCTGACTTAGTCATTCTTGTCTCTTTCATGGCTAAGTCATTTTGAATAAGATTTTCTGGTCCTCCATTCATGACTAAGTCATTCTAAGTCATTCTGGTCTCTTTCATGACTAAGTAATTCTGATTAACTCCTACTGGTCATTCGTTCATGACTAAGTCGTTCTGACTAAATCATTCAGGTCGCTTTCATGACTAAGTCAATCTGACTAAGTCATTCTGGTCTCTTTCCTGACTAACTCATCTTGACTAAGTCATTCTGGTCTCTTTCATGA
This sequence comes from Panulirus ornatus, assembly GCF_036320965.1. NCBI lineage: Eukaryota > Metazoa > Arthropoda > Malacostraca > Decapoda > Palinuridae > Panulirus > Panulirus ornatus. The sequence goes on from NC_092284.1 coordinate 11,204,240, forward strand.
CTAAGCCATCCTGTCTAAGTCTTTCTGGTCTCTTTCATGACTAAGTCATTCTAACTAAGTCATTCTGGTCTCTTTCATGACTAGGCCATCCTTACTAAGTCATTCTGGACTCTTTCATATGTAAGTCATCCCGACTAAGTGATTCTGGTCACTTCCATGAACACCTCATTCTGAATAAGTCATTTTGGTCTCTTTCATGACGAAGTGATCCTGACTAAGCCATTCTGGTCTCTTTTATGACTAATTCATCCTGACGAATTCATTCTGGTCTCTTTCATGACATAGTCTCCTGACTAAGTCATTCTGGTTTCTTTCATGACTGTCATTTTGTTCAATTCACTCTGGAGTTTTTCATGACTAAGTCATTCTGACTAAGATATTCTGGTCCTGCATTCATGAGTAAGTCATTCTCACTATGTCATTTTGGGCCTTTTCAATGACTAAATCAAATTGACTCATTCCTTCTGGTCTCTTTCATGAGTAAGTAATTTTGGTTTAGTTTTTCTGGTCCTACATTCATGACTAAGTCATTCTGACTAAGTCATTTTGATCTCTTTCAAGACTAAGTAAATCTGACTAACTCATTCTCGTCCTCCATTAATGACTAAGTTATTTTGACTTAGTCATTCTGGTGTCTTTCATGACAAATTCATCCTGACTAAGTCATTCTGGTCTCTTTCATGACTAATTCATCCTGACTAAGTAATTCTGGTCTCTTTCACATGCATGACTAAGTCATCCTGACTAAGTCATTCTGGTCTCTTTCATGACTAAGTAATTCTGACTAAGTAATTCTCTTCTCTAACTTGACTAAGTCATTCCTACTAAGTCATTCTGGTCTCTTTCATAATTAAGTCATTCTCAGTCATTCTGGTCTCTTTCATGACTAAGTCATTCTGAATAAATCATTCTGGTCACTTTCACGACTAAGTCATTTCGACTAAGTCATTCTGGTCTCTTTCATGACTAAGTCATTCTGGTCTCTTTCATGACTAAATCATACTGAATAAGTCACTCTGGTCTCTTTCATGACTAAGTCATTCTAGTTTCTTTCATGACTAAGTAATTCTAACGAAGTCATTCTTGTCTCTTTCATGACTAAGTCATTCTGAACACGTTTTTCTGGTCCTACATTCATGACTGTCATTCTAATTCATTCTGGTCTCTTTCATGACTAAGTCATTCTGATTACTTCCCTCTGGTCATCCATTCATGACTAAGTCATAATGACTAAGTCATTCAGGTCGCTTTCATGACTAAGTCATGCTAAGTAAGTCATTCTGGTCTTTTTCATGACTAAGTCATCTTGACAAAGTCATTCCTGTCTCATTCATGTCTAAGTCATCCTGACTAAGACATTCTGGTCTCTTTCATGACTAAGTCATTTTGATCAAGTCTTTCTGGTCTCTTTCATAGCTAAGTCTTTCTAAGTCATTCTGGTCTCTTTCATGAATAAGCCATCCTTACTAAGTCCTTCTGGACTCTTTCATATGTAAGTCATCCCGAGTAAGTCATTCTGGTCTTTTTCATGATTACGTCATTATGAATAACTCATTCTGGTCTCTTTCATGACTAAGTCATTTTGATCAAGTCATTCTGGTCTTTTTCATGACTAAGTCATTCTGACTAAGATGATCTGTTCTTCCATTCGAGACTGAGTCATTCTCACTTCTCACTAAGTCATTCTCATTTTGACTCAGTCCTTCTGGTCTCTTACATGAATTAGTCATTCAGACTAAGTCATTCGTGTCTCTTTCATGACTAAGTCATTTTGCCTAGGTCATTCTGGTCTCTCTCATGAGTAAGTCATTCTGATTACGTTTTTCTGGTCCTCCATTCATGACTAAGTGATTATGGTCTCTTTGAAGACTAAGTAATTCTGACTAATTCATTCTTGTCCTCCATTCATGACTAAGTTATTCTGACTACATCATTCCGGTCTCTTTCATGACTAAATCATCATCACTAAGTCATTCTGGTGTCTTTCATGACTAAGTCATCCTGACTAAGTCATTCTGTTCACTTTCATGGCTAAGTCATCCTGACTGAGTCACTCTGGTCTCTCTCATGACTAAGTCATTCTGTTCTCTTTTATGACTAAGTAATTCTGACTAAGTCATTCTCTTCTCTAACTTGACTAAGTCATTCCTACTAAGTCATTCTGGTCTCTTTCATAATTAAGTCATTCTGGTCTCTTTCATAGCTGAGTCATTCTGAGTAAGTAATTCTTGTCTCTTTTATGACTAAGTCAATCTGACTACGTCATTGTCGTCTCTTTAATGACTAAGTCATCCTGACTAAGTCATTTTGGTCTCTCATTATTAAGTCATTCTGACTAAGTCATTCTCTTGCTCCATTCAAGAGTAAGTCATTCTCGTCGCTTTCATCACTAATTCATCCTGACTAAGTTCTTCTGGTCTCTTTCATGACTAAATCGTTCTGACTAAGTCATTCTGACTAAATCATTCTTGTCTCTTTCATGACTAAGTCACTCTGGTGTCTTTCATGACCAAGTCATTCCCACTATGTCATTCTGGTCTCTTTTATGACTAAGTCATTCCGACTAGATCATTCCGGTCTCTTTCATAACTAAGTCATTATGAATAGGTCACTCTAGTCTCTTTCATGACTAAGTCATTCTGACTAACTCATTCTTATATCTTTCATGACTAAGTCATTCTGACCGAGTCATTCTAATCTCTTTCATGACTAAGTCATTCTGTCTAATTCATTCTGGTCTCTTTCATGACTAAATCCTCCCAAGTCATTATTCCCTCTATTCAAGACTAAATCATTCTGGACTCGTTCATGGCAAATTCAATCTGACTGAGTCATTCTGGTGTCTTTCATGACTAAGTAATCCTGACTAAGTAATTCTGGTCTCTTTAATGAGTAAGTCATGTTGACTAAGTCATTATGGTCTCTTTCATGAGTAAGTCATCGTGACTAAGTCATTCTGGTCTCTTTCATGACTAAGTGTTTCTCACTATCACATTTGCTTCTCTTTCATGACTAAATCATCCTGACGAATTCATTCTGGTCACTTACCTAACTAAGTCATTGTTAATAAGTCATTCTTGTCCCTTTCATGACTAAGTCATTCCTATTAAGTCATTCTGGTCTCTTTCATGAGTAAGTCATTCCGACTAAATCATTCTGGTCACTTTCATGACTAAGTCATTCTTACTAAGTCATTCTGGTCTCTTTAATGACTTAGTCAATCTGACTAAGTCATTCTTATGTCTTTCATGACCAAGTCATTCTGACTAGGTCATTCGGGAATTTTTCATAAGTCATTCTGACTGAGTCATTCTGGTCTCCGTGACTAAGTCATTCTGACTAAATCATTCCGGTACTCCATTCATGACTAAGTCATTCTGATAATGTCATTCTGGTTTCTTTCATGACATAGTCATGATGACTAAGTCATTCTGGTCTCTTTCATATGTAAGTCATCCTGACTAAGTCATTCTGGTCTCTTTCAAGACTACGTCATTCTGACTAAGTCATTCTGGTCTCTATCATGACTAGGTGATCCTGACTAAGACATTGAGGTCTCTTTCATGACCAAGTCATCCTGACGAAATCATTCTTCTCTCTTTCATGAGTACGTTATTCTGACTAAGTCATTCTGGTCTCTTTCATGAAGATATTTTCAATTAGTCATTTTGGTCTCTTTCATGACTAAGTCATTCTGAATAAGTCTTTCTGGTCACTTTCATGACTAAGTAATTCTGACTAAGTTATTCTAGTCTCTTTCATGATAAGTCAATCTGACTAACATATTCTGGTTTCTTTCATAAATAAATCATTCTGACTAAGTCATTCTGGTATCTTTCATGAGTAAGTCATTCTGAATAAGTCATTCTGATCTCTTTCATGTCAAAGTCATCCTGACGAAGTCATTCTGGACTCTTTCGTGATCAAGTCATCCTGCCTAATTCATTTTGGTCTCTTACATGATTAAGTCATTCCTACTAAGTCATTCTGGTCTCTTTTATGATTAATTTATCCTGACCAAATCATTCTGGTCTCTTTCATGACTAGGTAATTCTGACTATGTAATTCTGTTCCTCAAGTCATGAATAAGTCATTCTGACTAACACATTCTGGTCTCTTTCATGACTAAGTCATCGTGACGAATTCATTCTGGTCACTTACATGACTAAGTCATTCTTACTAAGTCATTCTGGTCTCTTTCATGACTAAGTCATTCTGAATAAGTCATTCTGGTCTCTTTTATGACGGTCATTCCGACTAGGTCATTCTATTATCTTTCATGACTAAGTCATTCTGAATAAGTCATTCTGGTCTCTTTCATGACTAAGTCATTCTGGTCTCTATCATGTCTAAGTCATTCTGGCTGAGTCCTTCTGGTCTCTTTCATAACGAAGTCATTCTGACTAAGATATTCTTGTCTCTTTCATGACTAAGTCATTCTGACTAAGTCATTCTGGGTCTCTTACTTTACTAAGTCATTCCTACTAAGTCATTGTGGTCTCTTTCATGGCTGTCATTCTGACTACATCATTCTATTCTCTTTAATGACTAAGTCATCCTGACTAAGTCATTCTGGTCTCTTTCATTATCAAGTTAATTCAAGTTAAGTCATTCTTTTCCTCCATTCAAGACTGAATCAATCTGAGTAAGTCATTCTGGTCTGTTTAAGGACTACGTTATTCTGACTAAGTTATTCTGGTCCTCCATTCATGACGAAGTCATTCTGACTAAATCGTTCTGGTCTCTTTTATGACCAAGTCATTCTTACTAAGTCGTTCTGTTCCTCTATTCATGACTAACTCATTCTGACTAAGTCCTTCTGGTCTCTTTCATGATTAAGTCATTCTGATTAAGTCATTCTGGTCCCTTTCATGACTGAATCAATCTGAGTAAGTCATTCTGGTCTGCTTAAGGACTAAGTCATGCTGACTAACTCATGTTCAACCTCCATTCATGACTAAGTCATTATTGTCTCTTTCATGACTAAGTCATTCTAACTTAGTCATTCGGGTCTCTTTCATGAGTAAGTCGTTATGGTGTCTTTCATGACTAAGTCATTCTGGTCTCTTTTAATGACTAAGTCATCCTTACCAAGTCATGTTGATCTCTCTCATGAATGTCATTCTGACTGAGTCAATCTTGTCTCTTTCATGACCAAGTCATTATGACTAAGTCATTCTGGTCTCTTTCATGATTAAGTCATTCTGGTCTCTTTCATGAGAAAATTATTCTGAATAAGTCATTCTGGTCTCTTTCATGACTGTCATTCCGACTAAGTCAATCTGGTCTCTTTCATAGCTAAGTCATTCCTACTAAGTCATTCCGGTGTCTGTCATGACTAAGTCATTCTGACTACGTCATTCTGGTCTCTCAAGACCAAGTAATTCTGACTAAGTCATTCTGATCTCTTTCATGATTCATTCATTCTAACTAAGTCATTCTGTTCCTCCATTCAAGACTAAGTTATTTTGGTCTCTTTCATGACTGTGTCATTCTGATTAAGTCATTCTGGACTCTTTCTTGACTATGTCAATATGACCAAGTCAATCTGGTCTATTTCATGACTAAGCCATGCTGACTAAGTAATTCTGGTCTCTCTCATAATGATTCATACTGATTAACTCATTCTCGTCCTGTCATTTGACTAAGTCATTTTGGTCTCTTTCATGACTATGTCATTCTCACTAACTCAATCTGGTCTCTTTCATTACTAAGTCAGTCTGACTAAGTCTTTTCTGGTCTCTTTTATGAGGTAGTCATCTAAGTCGCTCTATTTTCTCTTTCATGACTAAGTCATCCTGATTAAGTCAGATCGGTCTCTTTCATGATTAATCCATTCTAACTAACTCATTTTGGTCTCTTACATTACAAAGCCTTTCCTACTAAGTCAGTCTAGTCTCTTTCATGATTAAGTCATTCTGACTAAGTCATTCTGGCTCTTTTATGACTAAGTCATTTGACTAAGACGTTCTGGTCTCTTTCATGACTATTTTATCCTGACGAAGTCATTCTAGTCTCTTTTGGTCTGTTTCATGACTAAGTCATTCTGAGTAAGTCATTCTGGTTTCTTTCATGACTAATTCATTCTGATGAAAATTTTTTCCGGTCCTCCATTCATGACTAAGTTATTCTAACTAAGTAATTCTGGAGCTTTCATGAATAAGTCATCCTGACTAAGTCATTCTGGTCTCTTTCATGATAAGTCATCTGACTAAGTCTTCTGGTCCTTCATGACTAAGTCATCTGACTAAGTCATTCTGGTCTCTTTCATAACTAATTCATCTGACTTAATTTTCCCGGTCTCATTCATGACTAAGTATTCTGACTAAGTCATTCTGTCTCTTTCATGACTAAGTCATCCTGACTAAGTCATTCTGGTCTCTTTCATGACTAAGTCATCTGATAAGTTCATTTTGGCTCTTTCTTGACAAGATAAGCTAGTTCTTACTGATAAGTCATTCTGGTCTCTTCATGACTTAAGTCATCCTGACTAATTCATTCTGTCTCTCTTACATGATAAGTCATTCTATAAGTCATTCTGGTCCTCTTTCTTGAATGATCATCTGACTAAGCATTATTCTGGTCTTCATTTCATGACAAGTCATTCCTGTCTACCATTCTGACAAGTCATTCTGTAAGTCATGTCTTTTTATGACTAAGTCATTCTGAATTCTGGTCTCTTCATGACTAAGTCATTCTGACTAGTCATTCTGGTCTCTTTCTTGACTAAGTCATTCTAGAGTCATTCCTTCTTTCATGAAAGTTGCCTACTCATTCTGGTCTCTTTCATGACTAAGTCATTCTGACTAAGTATTCTGGTATCTTTCAGGACTAAGTCATTCTGATTAAGTTTTTCTGCTCCTCCACTGATGACTAAGTCATTCTGACAAAGATATTCTGAATAAGTCATTCTGGTCTCTTTCATGACTAAGTCATTCTGATTAACTCATTCAGGTCCTCCTTTTCGTGACCATGTTATTCTGACTAAGTCATTGTGGTCGCTTTCATGACTGTCATTTTGACTAAGTAATTCTGGTCTCTTTCATGACTATGTCATCCTGAATAATTCATTCTGGACTCTCTCATGACTAAGTCATTCTGAATAAGTCATTCTGGTGTCTTTCAGGACTAAGTCATCTTGGTCTCTTTCATGACTAAGTCATTCTGAATAAGTCATTCTCGTCTATTTCTTAACTAAGTCATTCTGGTCTCTTACGTGATTAAGTCATCCTGACTAATTCATTTTGGTCTTTTCATGACTAATCATTCTGACTAAATCATTCTGGCTCTTTATGACTAATTATCTGCTAGAAGTCATTCTGGCTCTTTCATGACTAGAATGTCTGACTAAAGTCATTTGGTCTCTTTCATGATATAAGTCATTCTGACTAAGTCATTTTGGTCTGTCTTCATGACTAAGTCATTCTGAGTAAGTCATTCTGGTTTCTTTAAGATAAGTCATTTTGACTTAATTATTTGGTCTCTTCATGACTAAGTATTCTGACTAAGTATTCTGGTCTCTTTCTGACTAAGTCATTCTGAATAAGTCATTCTGTTCTCTTCTTGACAAAGTCATCTGACTAAGTCATTCTGGTCTCTTTCATGAATTAGTCATCCTGACTAATTCATTCTGGTCTCTTCATGATTAAGTATATCCTGACTAAGTCTTCTGGTCTCCTTCATGACTAAGTCATTCTGACTAGTCATTTCTGACTCTTTCATGACCAATAATCTGTATATCATTGTCCTTTTGACTAAGTCATTCTTGTCCTTTATTTGACTAAGTATCTGACAAGTAATTCTGTCTCTTATCATGACTAAGTCATCTGACTAAGTATTCAGTCTCTTTCATGACTAAGTTAATACTAAGTCATTCTGGTCTCTTTCATGACTAAGTCATCTGACTAAGTCATTCCTCTTTCATGACTATTCATTGACTAAGTATTCTGGTCTCTTCTGACTAAGTCATTCTACTAAGTCAATTGTTCTTTATTAGTCATTTGGTCTCTTTCATGACTGATCAATCTGACTAAGTCATTCTGGTCTCTTTCATAACTTAATTCTGATAAGTCATTCTGGTCTCTTTCATGACTATGTCATTCTGACTAAGTCAATTATGGTCTCTCTTCATGACAAGTATTCTGATAAGTCATTCTGGTCTCTTTCATGATTAAGTCATTCCTGACTAATTCATTTTGTCTTTTACATGATTAAGTCATTCATAATAAGTCATTCTGGTCTCTTTCATGACTACGGTATTCTGAATAAATTATTCTGGTCTCTTTCATGACTAAGTCAATCTGACAAAGTCATTCTGGTCTCTTTCATGACTAAATGAATCTGAATAAGTCATTCTGGTCTCTCTCATAACTGATTCATACTGATTAACTCATTCTCGTCCTCGTCATTTGACTAAGTCATTTTGGTCTCTTTCATGACTATGTCATTCTCACTAACTCAATCTGGTCTCTTTCATTACTAAGTCAGTCTGACTAAGTCTTTCTGGTCTCTTTTATGAGGTAGTCATCCTAAGTCGCTCTATTCTCTTTCATGACTAAGTCATCCTGATTAAGTCAGATCGGTCTCTTTCATGATTAATCCATTCTAACTAACTCATTTTGGTCTCTTACATTACAAAGCCTTTCCTACTAAGTCAGTCTAGTCTCTTTCATGATTAAGTCATTCTGACTAAGTCATTCTGGGCTCTTTTATGACTAAGTCATTTTGACTAAGACGTTCTGGTCTCTTTCATGACTATTTTATCCTGACGAAGTCATTCTAGTCTCTTTTGGTCTGTTTCATGACTAAGTCATTCTGAGTAAGTCATTCTGGTTTCTTTCATGACTAATTCATTCTGATGAATTTTTTCCGGTCCTCCATTCATGACTAAGTTATTCTAACTAAGTAATTCTGGAAGCTTTCATGAATAAGTCATCCTGACTAAGTCATTCGGGTCTCTTTCATGATTAAGTCATCCTGACTAAGTCTTTCTGGTCCCCGTTCATGACTAAGTCATCGTGACAAACTCATTCTGGTTTCTTTCATAACTAATTCATTCTGATTAATTTTTCCCGGTCCTCCATTCATGACTAAGTAATTCTGACTAAGTCATTCTAGTCTCTTTCATGACTAAGTCATTCTGACTAAGTCATTCTGGTCTCTTTCATGACTAAATCAATCTGAGTAAGTCATTTTGGCCTTTTTCTTGACCAAGTCATAATGACTAAGTCATACTGACTAAGTCATTCTGGTCTCCTTCATGATTAAGTCATCCTGACTAATTCATTTTCGTCTCTTACATGATTAAGTCATTCATAATAAGTCAGTTTGGTCTCTTTCTTGAATGAGTCAGTCTGACTAGATTATTCTGGTCTCTTTCATGACTAAGTCATCCTGACTAAGCCATTCTGACAAAGTCATTCTGGTGTCATGACTATGTTATACTGACTAAGTCAATCTGGTCTCTTTCATGATTAAGTCAATCTGACTGTCATTCTGGTCTCTTTCTTGACTACGTCATTCTAGTCTCCTTCATTACTATATAAAATTGACTACGTCATTCTGGTCTTTTTCTTGACTAAGTCATTCTGACTAAGTTATTCTGGTCTTTTTCATAACTAAGTCATACTGACTAAGTCATTCTGGTCTCTTTTATGAGTTAGTCAATCTGACTAAGTCATTCTAGTCTCTTTTATGACTAAGTCATCCTGATTAAGTCATATTGATCTCTTTCATGATTAATCCATTCTAACTAATTCATTTTGGTCTCTTACATTACTGAGTCTTTCCTACTAATTCATTCTAGTCTCTTTCATGACTAAGTCATTCTGACTAAGTCGTTCTGGGCTCTTTCATTACTAAGTCATTCTGGTCTTTTTAATGACTAAGCCATCTTTTCTAAGTCATTCTGGTGTCTTTCATATGTAAGTCATACAGACTAAGTCATTCTCGGCTCTTTCATGACTAAGTCATCCTGACTGAGTCCATCTGGTCTCTTTCATGACTAAGACATTCTGATTAAGACATTCTGGTCTCTTTCATGACTATGTCATCCTGACGAAGTCATTCTGGTCTCTTTCATCACTAAATCATCCTAAGTCATTTTGGCCTCTTTAATGAATAAATCATCCTCGCTAAGTCATTTTGGTCTGTTTCATGACTAAGTCATTCTGAGTAAGTCATTCTGGTTTCTTTTTATGATTAATTCATTCTGATTAATTTTTTCCGGTCCTCCATTCATGATTAAGTAATTCTGACTAAGTCATTCTGGTCTGTTTCATGACTAAGTCATTCTGACTCACTCATTCTGGTGATCCATTTATGACAAAGTAATTCTGACTAAGTCATTCTGGTCGCTTTCATGAATTAGTCATCCTGACTAATTCATTCTGGTCTCTTTCATGATTATGATATCCTGACTAAGTCTTTCTGGTCCCACTTCATGACTAAGTCATTCTGACTAAGTCATTCTCTACTCTTTCATGACCAAGTCATGCTGAGTAAGTCATTCTAGTCTTTTTTATGACTAAGTGAGTCTGACCAAGTAATTTTGTTCTCTTTCATGACTAAGTCATCCTGACTAACTGATTCTAGTCTCTTTCATGACTAAGTTAACTGACTAAGTCATTCTGGTCTCTTTCATGACTAAGTCATCCTGACTAAGTCATTCTTTTCCTCCATTCTTGACTAAGTCATTCTGGTCTCTTTCATGCCTAAGTCAACTGACTAAGTCATTCTGGTCTCTTTCATAGCGAAAACAATCTGAGTAAGTCATTCCGGTCTCCTTCATAACCAAGTTATTTTCAATAAGTCATTCTGGTCTCTTTCATGACTATGTCATCCTGACTAATTCATTATGGCTTCTCTCATGACTATGTTATTCTGACTAAGTCATTCTAGTCTGCTTCATGATTAAGTCATCCCGACTAATTCATTTTGGTCTCTTAGATGATTAAGTTATTCATAATAATTCATTCTGATCTCTTTCATGACTAAGTTAGTCTGACTAAATTATTCTAGTCTATTTCATGACTAAGTCATTCTGACAAAGTCATTCAGGTCTCTTTCATGACTAAGTCATTCTGATCTCTTTCTTGACTAAGTCATTCTAGTCCCTTTCATCACTAAATAGATCTGACTACTTGATTCTGGTCTTTTTCATGACTAAGTTATTTTGACTGAGTCATTCTGGTCTTTTTCATGACTATGTCATTCTCACTAAATCAATCTGGTCTCTTTCATTACTAAGTCAATCTGACTAAGTTATTCTGGTCTCTTTCAGTAGTAAGTCATCCTGATCTCTTTTATGACTAAGTCATTCTGAATACGTTGTTCTGGTCTCTTTCATGACTAAGTCACCCTGACTAAGTCATTCTGGACTCTTTCATGACCAAGTCATGCTGAGTAAGTCATTCTAGTCTTTTTTATGACTAAGTGAATCTGACCAAGTAATTTTTGTCTCTTTCATGACTAAGTCATCCTGACTAACTGATTCTAGTCTCTTTCATGACTAAGTCAACTGATTAAGTCATTCTGGTTTCTTTCATGACTGGGTCAACTGACTAAGTCATTCTGGTCTCTTTCATAACGAAAACAATCTAAGTAAGGCATTCTTGTCTCCTTCATAACTAAGTCATTTTTAATAAGTCATTCTGGTCTGTTTCATGACTATATCATCCTGACCAATTCATTCTGGTTTCTCTCATGACTATGTTAATCTGATTAAGTCATTCTTTTCCTCCATTGAAGACAAAGTCGTTCTGGTCTCTTTCATGACTAAGTCAATCTAAGTCATTCTGGTCTGCTTCATGATTAAGTCATCCTGACTAATTCATTTTGGTCTCTTAAATGATTAGGTTATTCATAATAATTCATTCTGGTCTCTTTCATGACTAAGTTAGTCGACTAAATTATTCTGGTCTATTTCATGACTAAGTCATTCTGACAAAGTCATTCAGGTCTCTTTCATGACTAAGTCATTCTGATCTCTTTCTTGACTAAGTCATTCTAGTCCCTTTCATTACTAAATCAATCTGACTACATGATTCTGGTCTTTTTCATCACTAGGTTATTTTGACTGAGTCATTCTGGTCTTTTTCATGACTATGTCATTCTCACTAAATCAATCTGGTCTCTTTCATTACTAAGTCAACCTGACTAAGTCATTCTGGTCTCTTTCAGGACTAAGTCATCCTTATCTCTTTTATGACTAAGTCATTCTGAATACGTTGTTCTGGTCTCCTCCATGATTAAGTCATCCTGACAAATTCATTTTGTTCTCTTACCTGATTAAGTTATTCCTAATAATTCATTCTGGTCTCTTTCATGACTAAGTCAGTCTGACTGAATTATTCTGGTCTCTTTCATGACTAAGTCATCCTGACAAAGTCATTCTGGTCTCTTTCATGACTAAGTCATTCTGATTAAGTCATTTTGGTCTCTTTTATGACTAAATATATCTGATTTAGTAAATTCTGTTCTCTTTCATGACTACGTCATTCTGACAAAGTCATTCTAATGTCTTTCATGACTATGTCATACTGACTAAGTCAATCGGGTCTCTTTCATGCGTAAGTCATTCTTACTAAGTCATTCTGGTCTCTTTCAAGACTAAGTCATCCTTGTCTCTTCATGACTAAGCCATTCTGAATAAACCATTCTGGTCTTTTTTATGACTAAGTCATTCTGACTAAGTCATTCTGGTGTCCTTCATGATTAAGTCATCTTTACTAATTTATTTTTGTCTCTTACATGATTAAGTCATTCATAATAAGTCATTCTGGTCTCTTTCATGGCTAAGATAATCTGACTAAAATATTCTGGTCTCTTTCATGACTAAGTCATCCTGACAAAGTCATTCTGGTCTCTCTTATGACTAAGTCATTCTGACTAAGTCATTCTGGTCTCATGACTATGTCATACTAAGTCAATCTTGTCTCTTTCATGACTAACTCATTCTGACTAAGTCATTTAGGTCTCTTTCAGTACTAAGTCATCCTGATTTCTTTCATGACTAAGTCATTCTGAATAAGTCATTCTAGTCTTTCTCATGATTAAGTCATCCTGACTAAGTCATCCTGGTCTCCTTCATGATTAAGTCATCTTGACTGATTCATTTTGGTCTCTTAGATGATTAAGTCATTGATAATAATTAATTCTGGTTTCTTTCATGACTAAGATAATCTCACTTAATTATTAGGGTCTCTTTCATGAGTAAGTCATTCTGAAAAAGTCATTCTGGTCTCTTTGATGACGAAAACAATCTGAGTAAGTCATTATGCTCTCCTTAATAACTAATTTTTTTTATTAAGTCATTCTGGTCTCTTTCATGACTATGTCAATCTGACTAATTCTTTCTGGTTTCTCTCATGACTACGTCATGCTGACGAAGTCATTCTGTTCCTCCATTGAATACTAAGTCATTCTGGTCTCTTTCATGACTAATTAAATCTGACTAAGTCATTTTGGTCTCTTTCATGACTTAGTCATTCTGACTAAGTCATTCTGGTCTCTTTCATGAGTTAGTCAATATGACTAAGTCATCATGGTCTCTTTCAGGACTAAGTCATCCGGATCTCTTTCATGACTAAGTTATTCTGAATAAGTCATTCTGGTCTCTTTCATGACGAGTTCATTCCGACTTAGTCATTTTTGTCTCTTTCTTGACTAAGTCATTTTGAATGAGACCTTCTGGTCTCTTTCATGACTACCTCATTCTGGTCTCTTTCATGACTAAGTCATTCTGACAAAGATATTCTGGTCTCTTTTATGAATTAGTCATTCTGACTGTCATTCTAGTCTCTTTCATGACTAAGTCATTTTGACTAAGTCATTCTGGGCTTTTTCATGACTAAGTCATTCTGGTCTTTTTAATGACTAAGCCATCCTTTTTAAGTCATTCTGGTGTCTTTCATATGTATGTCATACAGATTAAGTCATTCAGGACTCTTTCAAGACTAAGTCATCCTGACTAAGTCCTTCTGGTCTCTTTCATGGCTAAGTCATTCTGACTAAGACGTTCTGGTCTCTTTCATGAGTATGTCATCCTGACGAAGTCATTCTGGTCTCTTTCATCACTAAATCATCCTAACTAAGTCATTCTGGTCTCTTTGATGAATAAATCATCCTGGCTAAGTTATTTTGGTCTGTTTCAAGACTAAGTCATTCTGAGCAAGTCATTCTGGTTTCTTTTTATGACTAATTCATTGTGATGAATTTTTTTCAGGTCCTCCATTCATGACTAAGTAATTCTGACTAAGTCATTCTGGTCTGTTTCATGCATAAGTCATTCTGACTCACTCATTCTGGTGATCCATTTATGACAAAGTTATTCTGACTAAGTCATTCTGGTCTCTCTCATGAATAAGTCATCCTGACTAAGTCATTCTTTCCCTTTCATGATTAAGTCATCCTGACTAAGTCTTTCTGGTCCCCCTTCATGACTAAGTCACCCTGACTAAGTCATTCTGGACTCTTTCATGACCAAGTCATGCTGAGTAAGTCATTCTAGTCTTTTTTATGACGAACTGAATCTGACCAAGTAATTTTGGGGTCTTTCTTGACTAAGTCATCCTGAATAACTGATTCTAGTCTCTTTCATGACTAAGTCAACTGACTAAGTCATTCTGGTCTCTTTCATGATTGTCATTCTGACTAAGTCATTCTATTCCTCCATTCTTGACTAAGTCATTCTGTTCTCTTTCATGACTAAGTCAACTGACTAAGTTATTCTGGTCTCTTTCATAACGAAAACAATCTGAGTAAGTCATTCTGGTCTCCTTCATAACTAAGTTATTTTTAATAAGTCATTCTGGTCTCTTTCATGACTGTCATCCTGACTCATTCTGGTTTCTCTCATGACTCTGTCATTCTGACTAAGTCATTTTGTTCCTCCATTAAAGACGAAGTCGTTCTGGTCTCTTTCATGACTAAGTCAATCTGACTAAGTCATTCTGGTCTGCTTCATGATTAAGTCATCCTACTAATTTATTTTGGTCTCTTAGATGATGAAGTTATTCATGATAATTCATTCTGGTCTCTTTAATGACTGAGTTAGTGATTCCGACAGTCATTCATATCTATTTCATGACTAAGTCATTCTGATCTCTTTCTTGACTAAGTCATTCTGGTCCCTTTCATTACTAAATCAATCTGACTACGTGATTCTGGTCTTTTTCATTACTAGGTTATTTTGACTGAGTCATTCTGGTCTTTTTCATAACTATGTCATTCTCACTAAATCATTCTGGTCTCTTTCATCACTAAGTCAATCTGACTAAGTCATTCTGGTCTCTTTCAGGACTAAGTCATCCTTATCTCTTTTATGACTAAGTCATTCTGAATACGTTGTTCTGGTCTCTTCCATGACCAAGTCATCCTGACTATGTCATTCTGGTCTCCTTCATGATTAAGTCATCCTGACTAATTCATTTTGGTCTCTTACATGATTAAGTCATTCATAAGTCATTTTGGTATCTTTCATGACTAATTCAGTCTGACTGAATTATTCTGGTCTCTTTCATGACTAAGTCATCCTGACAAAGTCATTCTGGTCTCTTTCCTGACTAAGTCATTCTGACTAAGTCATTCTGGTCTCTTTCATGACTAAGTCATTCTGATTAAGTCATTTTGGTCTCTTTTATGACTAAATATATCTGAGTAAGTAAATTCTGTTCTCTTTCATGAGTACGTCATTCTAACAAAGTCATTCTAATGTCTTTCATGACTATGTCATACTAAGTCAATCTGGTCTCTTTCATGAGTAAGTCATTCTAAGTCATTCTGGTCTCTTTCAAGACTAAGTCATCCTTATCTCTTTCATGACTAAGCCATTCTGAATAAATCATTCTGGTCTTTTTGATGACTAAGTCATTCTGACTAAGTCATTCTGGTCTCCTTCATGATTAAGTCATCTTTACCAATTTATTTTTGTCTCTTACATGATGAAGTCATTCGTAATAAGTCATTCTGGTCTCTTCCATGACCAAGATAATCTGACTAAATTATTCTGATCTCTTTCATGACTAAGTCATCCTGACAAAGTCATTCTGGTCTCTTTTGTGACAAATTCATTCTTACTAAGTCATCCTGACTAAGTCATTCTGTTCTCATGATTATGTTATACTGACTAAGTCAATCTTCTCTCTTTCATGACTAACTTATTCTGACTAAGTCATTCTGGTCTCTTTCAGGAGTTAGTCAATATAACTAAGTCATTATAGTCTCTTTCATTTCTAAGTCATCCGGATCTCTTTCATGACTAAGTTATTCTGAATAAGTCCTTCTGCTGTCTTTCATGACTAAATCATTCTGAATAAGTCATTTTGGTCTCTTTCATGACTAAGTCATTCTGACTAAGATATTCTGGTCTCTTTTATGAGTTAGTCATTCTGACTAAGTCATTCTAGTCTCTTTCATGACTAAGTCATCCCGATAAAGTCATGTTGGTCTCTTTCATGATTAATCCTTTTTAACTAATTCATTTTGGTATCTTACATTACTAAGTCTTTCCTACTAAGTCATTCTAGTCTCTTTCATGACTAAGTCATTCTGGTCTTTTTAACGACTAAGCCATCCTTTCTAAGTCATTCTGGTGTCTTTCATATGTACGTCATACAGATTAAGTCATTCAGGGCTCTTTCATGACTAAGTCATCCTGACTAAGTCCTTCTGGTCTCTTTCATGTCTATGTCATTCTGACTAAGACATTCTGGTCTCTTTCATGACTATGTCATCTTGACGAAGTCATTCTGGCCTCTTCCATCACTAAATCATCCTAACTAAGTCATTCTGGTCTCTTTAATGACTAAATCATCCTGGCTAAGTCATTTTGGGTTTGTTTCATGACTAAGTCATTCTGAGTAAGTCATTGTGGTTTCTTTCATGACTAATTCATTCTGATTAATTTTTCCGGTCCTCCATTCATGACTAAGTACTTCTAAGTCATTCTGGACTGTTTCATGACAAAGGCATTCTGACTCACTCATTCTGGTGATCCATTCATGACTAAGTCATCCTGACTAAGTCATTCTGGACTCTTTCATGACTAGGTCATTCTGACTAAGTCATTCTAGTCTTTTTTATGACTAAGTGAATCTGACCAAGTAATTTTGGTCTCTTTCATGACTAAGTCATCCTGACTAACTGATTCTAGTCTCTTTCATGACTACGTCAACTGACTAAGTCATTCTGGTCTCTTTCATGATTAAGTCATCATGACTAATTAATTTTGGTCTCCTACATGATTAAGTAGTTCATAATAATTCATTCTGGTCTCTTTTATGACTAAGTTAGTCTGACTAAATTATTCTCGTCTATTTCATGACTAAGTCATACTGACAAAGTCATTATGTTCTCTTTCATTACTAAATCAATCTGACTACGTAATTCTGGTCTTTTTCATGACTATGTCATTCTCACTAAATCAATCTGGTCTCTTATTACTAAGCCAATCTCACTACGTCATTCTGATCTCTTTCAGGACTAAGTCATCCCGATCTGACTACGTAATTCTGGTCTTTTTCATGACTATGTCATTCTCACTAAATCAATCTGGTCTCTTATTACTAAGCCAATCTCACTACGTCATTCTGATCTCTTTCAGGACTAAGTCATCCCGATCTCTTTTATGACTAAGCCATTCTGAATAATTTGTTCTGGTCTCTCATGACTAAGTCATTCTGACTAAATCATTCTGGTCTCCTTCATGATTAAGTCATCCTGACTAATTCCTTTTCGTCTGTTACATGATTAAGCATTCATAATAAGTCATTCTGGTCTCTTTCATGACTAAGTCTGACTAAATTATTATGGTCTCTTTATGACTAAGTCGTCCTGACAAAGTGATTCTGGTCTCTTTCATGAATAAGTCATTGTGACTAAGTCATTCTGGTCTCTTTCATGACTAAATTAATCTGAGTAAGTTCTTTTGGTCTCTTTCATGACTAAGTCTTCCTAAGTCATTGTTTTTTTATGACTATGTCATACTGACAAAGTCAATCTGGTCTCTTTCAAGGGTAAGTCGTTCTGATTAAGTCATTCTGGTCTCTTTCATGACTAAATCTTTCTGACTAAGTCATTCTGGTACTCCAATAATGAATAAGGCATTCTGAATAAGTCCTTCTGGTATCTTTTATGACTAATTCATTCCAACCAAGTCGATCTGTTCTCTTTCATTACCAAGATATCCTGACTAAGTCGTTCTGGTCTCTTTCATGACTAAGTCATTCTGCTATCTTTCATGACTAAGTCATTCTGAATAAGTCATTCAGGTCTTTCTAATAACTAAGTCATTTTGACCGAGATATTCTGGTCTCTTTCATGACTAAGTCATTCTAAGTCATTCTGGTGCCTTTCCTAAGTCATTCCGACTAAGTTCTTCTGACTAAGTCTGGTTTCTTCATGACTTAGTCCATCTGACTAAATCATTCTGGTCATTCGTTCATGATTAAGTCATCCTGACTAAGTCTTTCTTGTCGCTTTTATTTCTAAGTCATTCTGAATAAGTCATTCTGGTCTCTTTCATGAATAAGTCTTTCCGACTAAGTCATTCTGGTCTCTTTCATGACTCAATCAATCTGACTAAGTCATTCTGGTCCTCCATTCATGAGTAAGTAAATCTGACTGAGCATTTCTCGTCGCTTTCATGACTAAGTCATCCTGACTAAGTCACTCTGATCTCTTTCATGACTAAGTCATTCTGGTCTCTTTCATGAGTACGTCATTCTTTGACTAAGTCATTCTGATCCTCCAATCATGAATAAGTCATTTTTACTGAGTCCTTTTGGTCTCTTTCATGAGTAGGTCATTCCGGTTCACTTTCATCACGAAGTCATTCTGACTAAATCATTCTAGTCTCTTTCATGACTAAGTCATTCTTGTCCCTATGATTGAGTCATTCTTACTGAGTCATTCTGGTCTCTTTCATGACTAAGTCATCCTGACTAAGTGATTCTGGTGTTCCATTCATGACTAAGTCATTCTGACTGATTCATTCTTGTTGCTTTCGTGACTAAGTTATCCTGACTAAGTCATTCTGGTCTCTT